>NW_027125247.1:300000-545567 GCF_033026475.1 Channa argus | reverse complement strand
AATATGAAGGCAAACCCACTTTCCTTTCAGTCTTTTGCTGCAATTGGCAGAAACAAGCATATTTGCTCATTCGGCCTGAAAATGCTTTTAAGCGCATAAAAACTTACACTCTTGATTTCTGGCTAAATAAAGCTGTTGCAATGATATTTCCATGCTGAACTGAGTTGTTCTAGGTCAAATATGAAGGCAAACCACTTTCCTTTCAGGTATTTTGCTGCAATTGGCAGAAAAAAGCATATTCTGCTCATTCGGCCTGAAAATGCTTTTAAGCGCATAAAACTTACATCTGATTTCTGGCTAAATAAAAGCTGTTGCAAGATATTTCCATGCTGAACTGAGTGTTCTGGGTCAAATATGAAGGCAACCCACTTTCCTTTCAGTCTTTTGCTGCAATTGGCAGAAACAAGCATATTTGCTCATTCGGCCTGAAAATGCTTTTAAGCGCATAAAAACTTACACTCTTGATTTCTGGCTAAATAAAAGCTGTTGCTAATGATATTTCCATGCTGAACTGAGTTGTTCTGGGTCAAATATGAAGGCAAACCCACTTTCCTTTCAGTCTTTTGCTGCAATTGGCAGAAACAAGCATATTTGCTCATTCGGCCTGAAAATGCTTTTAAGCGCATAAAAACTTACACTCTTGATTTCTGGCTAAATAAAAGCTGTTGCAATGATATTTCCATGCTGAACTGAGTTGTTCTGGGTCAAATATGAAGGCAAACCCACTTTCCTTTCAGTCTTTTGCTGCAATTGGCAGAAACAAGCATATTTGCTCATTCGGCCTGAAAATGCTTTTAAGCGCATAAAAACTTACACTCTTGATTTCTGGCTAAATAAAAGCTGTTGCAATGATATTTCCATGCTGAACTGAGTTGTTCTGGGTCAAATATGAAGGCAAACCACTTTCCTTTCAGTCTTTTGCTGCAATTGGCAGAAACAAGCATATTTGCTCATTCGGCCTGAAAATGCTTTTAAGCGCATAAAAACTTACACTCTTGATTTCTGGCTAAATAAAAGCTGTTGCAATGATATTTCCATGCTGAACTGAGTTGTTCTGGTGTCAAATATGAAGGCAAACCCACTTTCCTTTCAGTCTTTTGCTGCAATTGGCAGAAACAAGCATATTTGCTCATTCGGCCTGAAAATGCTTTTAAGCGCATAAAAACTTACACTCTTGATTTCTGGCTAAATAAAAGCTGTTGCAATGATATTTCCATGCTGAACTGAGTTGTTCTAGGTCAAATATGAAGGCAAACCCACTTTCCTTTCAGTATTTTGCTGCAATTGGCAGAAATAAGCATATTTACTCATTCGGCCTGAAAATGCTTTTAAGCGCATAAAAACTTACACTCTTGATTTCTGGCTAAATAAAAGCTGTTGCAATGATATTTCCATGCTGAACTGAGTTGTTCTGGGTCAAATATGAAGGCAAACCCACTTTCCTTTCAGTCTTTTGCTGCAATTGGCAGAAACAAGCATATTTGCTCATTCGGCCTGAAAATGCTTTTAAGCGCATAAAAACTTACACTCTTGATTTCTGGCTAAATAAAAGCTGTTGCAATGATATTTCCATGCTGAACTGAGTTGTTCTAGGTCAAATATGAAGGCAAACCCACTTTCCTTTCAGTCTTTTGCTGCAATTGGCAGAAACAAGCATATTTGCTCATTCGGCCTGAAATGCTTTTAAGCGCATAAAAACTTACACTCTTGATTTCTGGCTAAATAAAAGCTGTTGCAATGATATTTCCATGCTGAACTAAGTTGTTCTGGGTCAAATATGAAGGCAAACCCACTTTCCTTTCAGTCTTTTGCTGCAATTGGCAGAAACAAGCATATTTGCTCATTCGGCCTGAAAATGCTTTTAAGCGCATAAAAACTTACACTCTTGATTTCTGGCTAAATAAAAGCTGTTGCAATGATATTTCCATGCTGACTGAGTTGTTCTGGGTCAAATATGAAGGCAAACCCACTTTCCTTTCAGTCTTTTGCTGCAATTGGCAGAAACAAGCATATTTGCTCATTCGGCCTGAAAATGCTTTTAAGCGCATAAAAACTTACACTCTTGATTTCTGGCTAAATAAAAGCTGTTGCAATGATATTTCCATGCTGAACTGAGTTGTTCTGGGTCAAATATGAAGGCAAACCCACTTTCCTTTCAGTATTTTGCTGCAATTGGCAGAAACAAGCATATTTGCTCATTCGGCCCTGAAAATGCTTTTAAGCGCATAAAAACTTACACTCTTGATTTCTGGCTAAATAAAAGCTGTTGCAATGATATTTCCATGCTGAACTGAGTTGTTCTAGGTCAAATATGAAGGCAAACCCACTTTCCTTTCAGTCTTTTGCTGCAATTGGCAGAAACAAGCATATTTGCTCATTCGGCCTGAAAATGCTTTTAAGCGCATAAAAACTTACACTCTTGATTTCTGGCTAAATAAAAGCTGTTGCAATGATATTTCCATGCTGAACTGAGTTGTTCTGGGTCAAATATGAAGGCAAACCCACTTTCCTTCAGTATTTTGCTGCAATTGGCAGAAACAAGCATATTTGCTCATTCGGCCTGAAAATGCTTTTAAGCGCATAAAAACTTACACTCTTGATTTCTGGCTAAATAAAAGCTGTTGCAATGATATTTCCATGCTGAACTGAGTTGTTCTGGGTCAAATGTGAAGGCAAACCCACTTTCCTTTCAGTCTTTTGCTGCAATTGGCAGAAATCAGCTCATTCGGCCTGAAAATGCTTTTAAGCGCATAAAAACTTACACTCTTGATTTCTGGCTAAATAAAAGCTGTTGCAATGATATTTCCATGCTGAACTGAGTTGTTCTAGGTCAAATATGAAGGCAAACCCACTTTCCTTTCAGTCTTTTGCTGCAATTGGCAGAAACAAGCATATTTGCTCATTCGGCCTGAAAATGCTTTTAAGCGCATAAAAACTTACACTCTTGATTTCTGGCTAAATAAAAGCTGTTGCAATGATATTTCCATGCTGAACTGAGTTGTTCTGGGTCAAATATGAAGGCAAACCCACTTTCCTTTCAGTCTTTTGCTGCAATTGGCAGAAACAAGCATATTTGCTCATTCGGCCTGAAAATGCTTTTAAGCGCATAAAAACTTACACTCTTGATTTCTGGCTAAATAAAAGCTGTTGCAATGATATTTCCATGCTGAACTGAGTTGTTCTGGGTCAAATATGAAGGCAAACCCACTTTCCTTTCAGTCTTTTGCTGCAATTGGCAGAAACAAGCATATTTGCTCATTCGGCCTGAAAATGCTTTTAAGCGCATAAAACTATACACTCTTGATTTCTGGCTAAATAAAAGCTGTTGCAATGATATTTCCATGCTGAACTGAGTTGTTCTGGGTCAAATATGAAGGCAAACCCACTTTCCTTTCAGTCTTTTGCTGCAATTGGCAGAAACAAGCATATTTGCTCATTCGGCCTGAAAATGCTTTTAAGCGCATAAAAACTTACACTCTTGATTTCTGGCTAAATAAAAGCTGTTGCAATGATATTTCCATGCTGAACTGAGTTGTTCTAGGTCAAATATGAAGGCAAACCCACTTTCCTTTCAGTATTTTGCTGCAATTGGCAGAAACAAGCATATTTGCTCATTCGGCCTGAAAATGCTTTTAAGCGCATAAAACTTACACTCTTGATTTCTGGCTAAATAAAAGCTGTTGCAATGATATTTCCATGCTGAACTGAGTTGTTCTGGGTCAAATATGAAGGAAAACCCACTTTCCTTTCAGTATTTTGCTGCAATTGGCAGAAACAAGCATATTTGCTCATTCGGCCTGAAAATGCTTTTAAGCGCATAAAAACTTACACTCTTGATTTCTGGCTAAATAAAAGCTGTTGCAATGATATTTCCATGCTGAACTGAGTTGTTCTGGGTCAAATGTGAAGGCAAACACACTTTCCTTTCAGTCTTTTGCTGCAATTGGCAGAAATCAGCTCATTCGGCCTGAAAATGCTTTTAAGCGCATAAAAACTTACACTCTTGATTTCTGGCTAAATAAAAGCTGTTGCAATGATATTTCCATGCTGAACTGAGTTGTTCTGGGTCAAATATGAAGGCAAACCCACTTTCCTTTCAGTCTTTTGCTGCAATTGGCAGAAACAAGCATATTTGCTCATTCGGCCTGAAAATGCTTTTAAGCGCATAAAAACTTACACTCTTGATTTCTGGCTAAATAAAAGCTGTTGCAATGATATTTCCATGCTGAACTGAGTTGTTCTGGGTCAAATATGAAGGCAAACCCACTTTCCTTTCAGTCTTTTGCTGCAATTGGCAGAAACAAGCATATTTGCTCATTCGGCCTGAAAATGCTTTTAAGCGCATAAAAACTTACACTCTTGATTTCTGGCTAAATAAAAGCTGTTGCAATGATATTTCCATGCTGAACTGAGTTGTTCTGGGTCAAATATGAAGGCAAACCCACTTTCCTTTCAGTATTTTGCTGCAATTGGCAGAAACAAGCATATTTGCTCATTCGGCCTGAAAATGCTTTTAAGCGCATAAAACTTACACTCTTGATTTCTGGCTAAATAAAAGCTGTTGCAATGATATTTCCATGCTGAACTGAGTTGTTCTAGGTCAAATATGAAGGCAAACCCACTTTCCTTTCAGTATTTGCTGCAATTGGCAGAAACAAGCATATTTACTCATTCGGCCTGAAATGCTTTTAAGCGCATAAAAACTTACACTCTTGATTTCTGGCTAAATAAAAGCTGTTGCAATGATATTTCCATGCTGAACTGAGTTGTTCTGGGTCAAATATGAAGGCAAACCCACTTTCCTTTCAGTCTTTTGCTGCAATTGGCAGAAACAAGCATATTTGCTCATTCGGCCTGAAAATGCTTTTAAGCGCATAAAAACTTACACTCTTGATTTCTGGCTAAATAAAAGCTGTTGCAATGATATTTCCATGCTGAACTGAGTTGTTCTAGGTCAAATATGAAGGCAAACCCACTTTCCTTTCAGTCTTTTGCTGCAATTGGCAGAAACAAGCATATTTGCTCATTCAGCCTGAAAATGCTTTTAAGCGCATAAAAACTTACACTCTTGATTTCTGGCTAAATAAAAGCTGTTGCAATGATATTTCCATGCTGAACTGAGTTGTTCTGGGTCAAATATGAAGGCAAACCCACTTTCCTTTCAGTCTTTTGCTGCAATTGGCAGAAACAAGCATATTTGCTCATTCGGCCTGAAAATGCTTTTAAGCGCATAAAAACTTACACTCTTGATTTCTGGCTAAATAAAAGCTGTTGCAATGATATTTCCATGCTGAACTGAGTTGTTCTGGGTCAAATATGAAGGCAAACCCACTTTCCTTTCAGTCTTTTGCTGCAATTGGCAGAAACAAGCATATTTGCTCATTCGGCCTGAAAATGCTTTTAAGCGCATAAAAACTTACACTCTTGATTTCTGGCTAAATAAAAGCTGTTGCAATGATATTTCCATGCTGAACTGAGTTGTTCTGGGTCAAATATGAAGGCAAACCCACTTCCTTTCAGTATTTTGCTGCAATTGGCAGAAACAAGCATATTTGCTCATTCGGCCTGAAAATGCTTTTAAGCGCATAAAAACTTACACTCTTGATTTCTGGCTAAATAAAAGCTGTTGCAATGATATTTCCATGCTGAACTGAGTTGTTCTAGGTCAAATATGAAGGCAAACCCACTTTCCTTTCAGTCTTTTGCTGCAATTGGCAGAAAACAAGCATATTTGCTCATTCGGCCTGAAAATGCTTTAAGCGCATAAAAACTTACACTCTTGATTTCTGGCTAAATAAAAGCTGTTGCAATGATATTTCCATGCTGAACTGAGTTGTTCTGGTCAAATATGAAGGCAAACCACTTTCCTTTCAGTATTTTGCTGCAATTGGCAGAAACAAGCATATTTGCTCATTCGGCCTGAAAATGCTTTTAAGCGCATAAAAACTTACACTCTTGATTTCTGGCTAAATAAAAGCTGTTGCAATGATATTTCCATGCTGAACTGAGTTGTTCTGGGTCAAATGTGAAGGCAAACCCACTTTCCTTTCAGTCTTTTGCTGCAATTGGCAGAAATCAGCTCATTCGGCCTGAAATGCTTTTAAGCGCATAAAAACTTACACTCTTGATTTCTGGCTAAATAAAAGCTGTTGCAATGATATTTCCATGCTGAACTGAGTTGTTCTGGGTCAAATATGAAGGCAAACCCACTTTCCTTTCAGTCTTTTGCTGCAATTGGCAGAAACAAGCATATTTGCTCATTCGGCCCTGAAAATGCTTTTAAGCGCATAAAAAACTTACACTCTTGATTTCTGGCTAAATAAAAGCTGTTGCAATGATATTTCCATGCTGAACTGAGTTGTTCTGGGTCAAATATGAAGGCAAACCCACTTTCCTTTCAGTCTTTTGCTGCAATTGGCAGAAACAAGCATATTTGCTCATTCGGCCTGAAAATGCTTTTAAGCGCATAAAAACTTACACTCTTGATTTCTGGCTAAATAAAAGCTGTTGCAATGATATTTCCATGCTGAACTGAGTTGTTCTGGGTCAAATATGAAGGCAAACCCACTTTCCTTTCAGTCTTTTGCTGCAATTGGCAGAAACAAGCATATTTGCTCATTCGGCCTGAAAATGCTTTTAAGCGCATAAAAACCTACACTCTTGATTTCTGGCTAAATAAAAGCTGTTGCAATGATATTTCCATGCTGAACTGAGTTGTTCTAGGTCAAATATGAGGCAAACCCACTTTCCTTTCAGTCTTTTGCTGCAATTGGCAGAAACAAGCATATTGCTCATTCGGCCTGAAAATGCTTTTAAGCGCATAAAAACCTACACTCTTGATTTCTGGCTAAATAAAAGCTGTTGCAATGATATTTCCATGCTGAACTGAGTTGTTCTAGGTCAAATATGAAGGCAAACCCACTTTCCTTTCAGTATTTTGCTGCAATTGGCAGAAACAAGCATATTTGCTCATTCGGCCTGAAAATGCTTTAAGCGCATAAAAACTTACACTCTTGATTTCTGGCTAAATAAAAGCTGTTGCAATGATATTTCCATGCTGAACTGAGTTGTTCTGGGTCAAATGTGAAGGCAAACACACTTTCCTTTCAGTATTTTGCTGCAATTGGCAGAAATCAAGCTCATTCGGCCTGAAAATGCTTTTAAGCGCATAAAACTTACACTCTTGATTTCTGGCTAAATAAAAGCTGTTGCAATGATATTTCCATGTTGAACTGAGTTGTTCTGGGTCAAATATGAAGGCAAACCCACTTTCCTTTCAGTCTTTTGCTGCAATTGGCAGAAACAAGCATATTTGCTCATTCGGCCTGAAAATGCTTTTAAGCGCATAAAAACTTACACTCTTGATTTCTGGCTAAATAAAAGCTGTTGCAATGATATTTCCATGCTGAACTGAGTTGTTCTAGGTCAAATATGAAGGCAAACCCACTTTCCTTTCAGTATTTTGCTGCAATTGGCAGAAACAAGCATATTTGCTCATTCGGCCTGAAAATGCTTTTAAGCGCATAAAAACTTACACTCTTGATTTCTGGCTAAATAAAAGCTGTTGCAATGATATTTCCATGCTGAACTGAGTTGTTCTGGGTCAAATATGAAGGCAAACCCACTTTCCTTTCAGTCTTTTGCTGCAATTGGCAGAAACAAGCATATTTGCTCATTCGGCCTGAAAATGCTTTTAAGCGCATAAAAACTTACACTCTTGATTTCTGGCTAAATAAAAGCTGTTGCAATGATATTTCCATGCTGAACTGAGTTGTTCTGGGTCAAATATGAAGGCAAACCCACTTTCCTTTCAGTCTTTTGCTGCAATTGGCAGAAACAAGCATATTTGCTCATTCGGCCTGAAAATGCTTTAAGCGCATAAAAACTTACACTCTTGATTTCTGGCTAAATAAAAGCTGTTGCAATGATATTTCCATGCTGAACTGAGTTGTTCTGGGTCAAATATGAAGGCAAACCCACTTTCCTTTCAGTCTTTTGCTGCAATTGGCAGAAACAAGCATATTTGCTCATTCGGCCTGAAAATGCTTTTAAGCGCATAAAAACTTACACTCTTGATTTCTGGCTAAATAAAAGCTGTTGCAATGATATTTCCATGCTGAACTGAGTTGTTCTGGGTCAAATATGAAGGCAAACCCACTTTCCTTTCAGTCTTTTGCTGCAATTGGCAGAAACAAGCATATTTGCTCATTCGGCCTGAAAATGCTTTTAAGCGCATAAAAACTTACACTCTTGATTTCTGGCTAAATAAAAGCTGTTGCAATGATATTTCCATGCTGAACTGAGTTGTTCTGGGTCAAATATGAAGGCAAACCCACTTTCCTTTCAGTCTTTTGCTGCAATTGGCAGAAACAAGCATATTTGCTCATTCGGCCTGAAAATGCTTTTAAGCGCATAAAAACTTACACTCTTGATTTCTGGCTAAATAAAAGCTGTTGCAATGATATTTCCATGCTGAACTGAGTTGTTCTAGGTCAAATATGAAGGCAAACCCACTTTCCTTTCAGTATTTTGCTGCAATTGGCAGAAATAAGCATATTTACTCATTCGGCCTGAAAATGCTTTTAAGCGCATAAAAACTTACACTCTTGATTTCTGGCTAAATAAAAGCTGTTGCAATGATATTTCCATGCTGAACTGAGTTGTTCTGGGTCAAATATGAAGGCAAACCCACTTTCCTTTCAGTCTTTTGCTGCAATTGGCAGAAACAAGCATATTTGCTCATTCGGCCTGAAAATGCTTTTAAGCGCATAAAAACTTACACTCTTGATTTCTGGCTAAATAAAAGCTGTTGCAATGATATTTCCATGCTGAACTGAGTTGTTCTAGGTCAAATATGAAGGCAAACCCACTTTCCTTTCAGTCTTTTGCTGCAATTGGCAGAAACAAGCATATTTGCTCATTCGGCCTGAAAATGCTTTTAAGCGCATAAAAACTTACACTCTTGATTTCTGGCTAAATAAAAGCTGTTGCAATGATATTTCCATGCTGAACTGAGTTGTTCTGGGTCAAATATGAAGGCAAACCCACTTTCCTTTCAGTCTTTTGCTGCAATTGGCAGAAACAAGCATATTTGCTCATTCGGCCTGAAAATGCTTTTAAGCGCATAAAAACTTACACTCTTGATTTCTGGCTAAATAAAAGCTGTTGCAATGATATTTCCATGCTGAACTGAGTTGTTCTGGGTCAAATATGAAGGCAAACCCACTTTCCTTTCAGTCTTTTGCTGCAATTGGCAGAAACAAGCATATTTGCTCATTCGGCCTGAAAATGCTTTTAAGCGCATAAAAACTTACACTCTTGATTTCTGGCTAAATAAAAGCTGTTGCAATGATATTTCCATGCTGAACTGAGTTGTTCTGGGTCAAATATGAAGGCAAACCCACTTTCCTTTCAGTATTTTGCTGCAATTGGCAGAAACAAGCATATTTGCTCATTCGGCCTGAAAATGCTTTTAAGCGCATAAAAACTTACACTCTTGATTTCTGGCTAAATAAAAGCTGTTGCAATGATATTTCCATGCTGAAACTGAGTTGTTCTAGGTCAAATATGAAGGCAAACCCACTTTCCTTCAGTATTTTGCTGCAATTGGCAGAAACAAGCATATTTGCTCATTCGGCCTGAAAATGCTTTTAAGCGCATAAAAACTTACACTCTTGATTTCTGGCTAAATAAAAGCTGTTGCAATGATATTTCCATGCTGAACTGAGTTGTTCTGGGTCAAATATGAAGGCAAACCCACTTTCCTTTCAGTATTTTGCTGCAATTGGCAGAAACAAGCATATTTGCTCATTCGGCCTGAAAATGCTTTTAAGCGCATAAAAACTTACACTCTTGATTTCTGGCTAAATAAAAGCTGTTGCAATGATATTTCCATGCTGAACTGAGTTGTTCTGGGTCAAATGTGAAGGCAAACCCACTTTCCTTTCAGTCTTTTGCTGCAATTGGCAGAAATCAGCTCATTCGGCCTGAAATGCTTTTAAGCGCATAAAAACTTACACTCTTGATTTCTGGCTAAATAAAAGCTGTTGCAATGATATTTCCATGCTGAACTGAGTTGTTCTAGGTCAAATATGAAGGCAAACCCACTTTCCTTTCAGTCTTTTGCTGCAATTGGCAGAAACAAGCATATTTGCTCATTCGGCCTGAAAATGCTTTTAAGCGCATAAAAACTTACACTCTTGATTTCTGGCTAAATAAAAGCTGTTGCAATGATATTTCCATGCTGAACTGAGTTGTTCTGGGTCAAATATGAAGGCAAACCCACTTTCCTTTCAGTCTTTTGCTGCAATTGGCAGAAACAAGCATATTTGCTCATTCGGCCTGAAAATGCTTTTAAGCGCATAAAAACTTACACTCTTGATTTCTGGCTAAATAAAAGCTGTTGCAATGATATTTCCATGCTGAACTGAGTTGTTCTGGGTCAAATATGAAGGCAAACCCACTTTCCTTTCAGTCTTTTGCTGCAATTGGCAGAAACAAGCATATTTGCTCATTCGGCCTGAAAATGCTTTAAGCGCATAAAAACTTACACTCTTGATTTCTGGCTAAATAAAAGCTGTTGCAATGATATTTCCATGCTGAAACTGAGTTGTTCTGGGTCAAATATGAAGGCAAACCCACTTTCCTTTCAGTCTTTTGCTGCAATTGGCAGAACAAGCATATTTGCTCATTCGGCCTGAAAATGCTTTTAAGCGCATAAAAACTTACACTCTTGATTTCTGGCTAAATAAAAGCTGTTGCAATGATATTTCCATGCTGAACTGAGTTGTTCTGGGTCAAATATGAAGGCAAACCCACTTTCCTTTCAGTCTTTTGCTGCAATTGGCAGAAACAAGCATATTTGCTCATTCGGCCTGAAAATGCTTTTAGCGCATAAAAACTTACACTCTTGATTTCTGGCTAAATAAAAGCTGTTGCAATGATATTTCCATGCTGAACTGAGTTGTTCTAGGTCAAATATGAAGGCAAACCCACTTTCCTTTCAGTATTTTGCTGCAATTGGCAGAAACAAGCATATTTGCTCATTCGGCCTGAAAATGCTTTTAAGCGCATAAAACTTACACTCTTGATTTCTGGCTAAATAAAAGCTGTTGCAATGATATTTCCATGCTGAACTGAGTTGTTCTGGGTCAAATATGAAGGAAAACCCACTTTCCTTTCAGTATTTTGCTGCAATTGGCAGAAACAAGCATATTTGCTCATTCGGCCTGAAAATGCTTTTAAGCGCATAAAAACTTACACTCTTGATTTCTGGCTAAATAAAAGCTGTTGCAATGATATTTCCATGCTGAACTGAGTTGTTCTGGGTCAAATGTGAAGGCAAACACACTTTCCTTTCAGTCTTTTGCTGCAATTGGCAGAATCAGCTCATTCGGCCTGAAAATGCTTTTAAGCGCATAAAAACTTACACTCTTGATTTCTGGCTAAATAAAAGCTTGTTGCAATGATATTTCCATGCTGAACTGAGTTGTTCTGGGTCAAATATGAAGGCAAACCCACTTTCCTTTCAGTCTTTTGCTGCAATTGGCAGAAACAAGCATATTTGCTCATTCGGCCTGAAAATGCTTTTAAGCGCATAAAAACTTACACTCTTGATTTCTGGCTAAATAAAAGCTGTTGCAATGATATTTCCATGCTGAACTGAGTTGTTCTGGGTCAAATATGAAGGCAAACCCACTTTCCTTTCAGTCTTTTGCTGCAATTGGCAGAAACAAGCATATTTGCTCATTCGGCCTGAAAATGCTTTTAAGCGCATAAAAACTTACACTCTTGATTTCTGGCTAAATAAAAGCTGTTGCAATGATATTTCCATGCTGAACTGAGTTGTTCTGGGTCAAATATGAAGGCAAACCCACTTTCCTTTCAGTCTTTTGCTGCAATTGGCAGAAACAAGCATATTTGCTCATTCGGCCTGAAATGCTTTTAAGCGCATAAAAACGTTACACTCTTGATTTCTGGCTAAATAAAAGCTGTTGCAATGATATTTCCATGCTGAACTGAGTTGTTCTAGGTCAAATATGAAGGCAAACCCACTTTCCTTTCAGTATTTTGCTGCAATTGGCAGAAATAAGCATATTTCTCATTCGGCCTGAAAATGCTTTTAAGCGCATAAAAACTTACACTCTTGATTTCTGGCTAAATAAAAGCTGTTGCAATGATATTTCCATGCTGAACTGAGTTGTTCTGGGTCAAATATGAAGGCAAACCCACTTTCCTTTCAGTCTTTTGCTGCAATTGGCAGAAACAAGCATATTTGCTCATTCGGCCTGAAAATGCTTTTAAGCGCATAAAAACTTACACTCTTGATTTCTGGCTAAATAAAAGCTGTTGCAATGATATTTCCATGCTGAACTGAGTTGTTCTAGGTCAAATATGAAGGCAAACCCACTTTCCTTTCAGTCTTTTGCTGCAATTGGCAGAAACAAGCATATTTGCTCATTCGGCCTGAAAATGCTTTTAAGCGCATAAAAACTTACACTCTTGATTTCTGGCTAAATAAAAGCTGTTGCAATGATATTTCCATGCTGAACTGAGTTGTTCTAGGGTCAAATATGAAGGCAAACCCACTTTCCTTTCAGTCTTTTGCTGCAATTGGCAGAAACAAGCATATTTGCTCATTCGGCCTGAAAATGCTTTTAAGCGCATAAAAACTTACACTCTTGATTTCTGGCTAAATAAAAGCTGTTGCAATGATATTTCCATGCTGAACTGAGTTGTTCTGGGTCAAATATGAAGGCAAACCACTTTCCTTTCAGTCTTTTGCTGCAATTGGCAGAAACAAGCATATTTGCTCATTCGGCCTGAAAATGCTTTTAAGCGCATAAAAACTTACACTCTTGATTTCTGGCTAATAAAAGCTGTTGCAATGATATTTCCATGCTGAACTGAGTTGTTCTGGGTCAAATATGAAGGCAAACCCACTTTCCTTTCAGTATTTTGCTGCAATTGGCAGAAACAAGCATATTTGCTCATTCGGCCTGAAAATGCTTTTAGCGCATAAAAACTTACACTCTTGATTTCTGGCTAAATAAAAGCTGTTGCAATGATATTTCCATGCTGAACTGAGTTGTTCTAGGTCAAATATGAAGGCAAACCCACTTTCCTTTCAGTCTTTTGCTGCAATTGGCAGAAACAAGCATATTTGCTCATTCGGCCTGAAAATGCTTTTAAGCGCATAAAAACTTACACTCTTGATTTCTGGCTAAATAAAAGCTGTTGCAATGATATTTCCATGCTGAACTGAGTTGTTCTGGGTCAAATATGAAGGCAAAACCCACTTTCCTTTCAGTATTTTGCTGCAATTGGCAGAAACAAGCATATTTGCTCATTCGGCCTGAAAATGCTTTTAAGCGCATAAAAACTTACACTCTTGATTTCTGGCTAAATAAAAGCTGTTGCAATGATATTTCCATGCTGAACTGAGTTGTTCTGGGTCAAATGTGAAGGCAAACCCACTTTCCTTTCAGTCTTTTGCTGCAATTGGCAGAACAATCAGCTCATTCGGCCTGAAAATGCTTTTAAGCGCATAAAACTTACACTCTTGATTTCTGGCTAAATAAAAGCTGTTGCAATGATATTTCCATGCTGAACTGAGTTGTTCTAGGTCAAATATGAAGGCAAACCCACTTTCCTTTCAGTCTTTTGCTGCAATTGGCAGAAACAAGCATATTTGCTCATTCGGCCTGAAAATGCTTTTAAGCGCATAAAAACTTACACTCTTGATTTCTGGCTAAATAAAAGCTGTTGCAATGATATTTCCATGCTGAACTGAGTTGTTCTAGGTCAAATATGAAGGCAAACCCACTTTCCTTTCAGTCTTTTGCTGCAATTGGCAGAAACAAGCATATTTGCTCATTCGGCCTGAAAATGCTTTTAAGCGCATAAAAACTTACACTCTTGATTTCTGGCTAAATAAAAGCTGTTGCAATGATATTTCCATGCTGAACTGAGTTGTTCTGGGTCAAATATGAAGGCAAACCCACTTTCCTTTCAGTCTTTTGCTGCAATTGGCAGAAACAAGCATATTTGCTCATTCGGCCTGAAAATGCTTTTAAGCGCATAAAAACTTACACTCTTGATTTCTGGCTAAATAAAAGCTGTTGCAATGATATTTCCATGCTGAACTGAGTTGTTCTGGGTCAAATATGAAGGCAAACCCACTTTCCTTTCAGTCTTTTGCTGCAATTGGCAGAAACAAGCATATTTGCTCATTCGGCCTGAAAATGCTTTTAAGCGCATAAAAACTTACACTCTTGATTTCTGGCTAAATAAAAGCTGTTGCAATGATATTTCCATGCTGAAACTGAGTTGTTCTGGGTCAAATATGAAGGCAAACCCACTTTCCTTTCAGTCTTTTGCTGCAATTGGCAGAAACAAGCATATTTGCTCATTCGGCCTGAAAATGCTTTTAAGCGCATAAAAACTTACACTCTTGATTTCTGGCTAAATAAAAGCTGTTGCAATGATATTTCCATGCTGAACTGAGTTGTTCTGGGTCAAATATGAAGGCAAACCCACTTTCCTTTCAGTCTTTTGCTGCAATTGGCAGAAACAAGCATATTTGCTCATTCGGCCTGAAAATGCTTTTAAGCGCATAAAAACTTACACTCTTGATTTCTGGCTAAATAAAAGCTGTTGCAATGATATTTCCATGCTGAACTGAGTTGTTCTAGGTCAAATATGAAGGCAAACCCACTTTCCTTTCAGTATTTTGCTGCAATTGGCAGAAACAAGCATATTTGCTCATTCGGCCTGAAAATGCTTTTAAGCGCATAAAACTTACACTCTTGATTTCTGGCTAAATAAAAGCTGTTGCAATGATATTTCCATGCTGAACTGAGTTGTTCTGGTCAAATATGAAGGAAAACCCACTTTCCTTTCAGTATTTTGCTGCAATTGGCAGAAACAAGCATATTTGCTCATTCGGCCTGAAAATGCTTTTAAGCGCATAAAAACTTACACTCTTGATTTCTGGCTAAATAAAAGCTGTTGCAATGATATTTCCATGCTGAACTGAGTTGTTCTGGGTCAAATGTGAAGGCAAACACACTTTCCTTTCAGTCTTTTGCTGCAATTGCAGAAATCAGCTCATTCGGCCTGAAAATGCTTTTAAGCGCATAAAACTTACACTCTTGATTTCTGGCTAAATAAAAGCTGTTGCAATGATATTTCCATGCTGAACTGAGTTGTTCTGGGTCAAATATGAAGGCAAACCCACTTTCCTTTCAGTCTTTTGCTGCAATTGGCAGAAACAAGCATATTTGCTCATTCGGCCTGAAAATGCTTTAAGCGCATAAAAACTTACACTCTTGATTTCTGGCTAAATAAAAGCTGTTGCAATGATATTTCCATGCTGAACTGAGTTGTTCTGGGTCAAATATGAAGGCAAACCCACTTTCCTTTCAGTCTTTTGCTGCAATGGCAGAAACAAGCATATTTGCTCATTCGGCCTGAAAATGCTTTTAAGCGCATAAAACTTACACTCTTGATTTCTGGCTAAATAAAAGCTGTTGCAATGATATTTCCATGCTGAACTGAGTTGTTCTAGGTCAAATATGAAGGCAAACCCACTTTCCTTTCAGTCTTTTGCTGCAATTGGCAGAAACAAGCATATTTGCTCATTCGGCCTGAAAATGCTTTTAAGCGCATAAAAACTTACACTCTTGATTTCTGGCTAAATAAAAGCTGTTGCAATGATATTTCCATGCTGAACTGAGTTGTTCTGGGTCAAATATGAAGGCAAACCCACTTTCCTTTCAGTCTTTTGCTGCAATTGGCAGAAGAACAAGCATATTTGCTCATTCGGCCTGAAAATGCTTTTAAGCGCATAAAAACTTACACTCTTGATTTCTGGCTAAATAAAAGCTGTTGCAATGATATTTCCATGCTGAACTGAGTTGTTCTGGGTCAATATGAAGGCAAACCCACTTTCCTTTCAGTCTTTTGCTGCAATTGGCAGAAACAAGCATATTTGCTCATTCGGCCTGAAAATGCTTTTAAGCGCATAAAAACTTACACTCTTGATTTCTGGCTAAATAAAAGCTGTTGCAATGATATTTCCATGCTGAACTGAGTTGTTCTGGGTCAAATATGAAGGCAAACCCACTTTCCTTTCAGTCTTTTGCTGCAATTGGCAGAAACAAGCATATTTGCTCATTCGGCCTGAAAATGCTTTTAAGCGCATAAAAACTTACACTCTTGATTTCTGGCTAAATAAAAGCTGTTGCAATGATATTTCCATGCTGAACTGAGTTGTTCTGGGTCAAATATGAAGGCAAACCCACTTTCCTTTCAGTCTTTTGCTGCAATTGGCAGAAACAAGCATATTTGCTCATTCGGCCTGAAAATGCTTTTAAGCGCATAAAAACCTACACTCTTGATTTCTGGCTAAATAAAAGCTGTTGCAATGATATTTCCATGCTGAACTGAGTTGTTCTGGGTCAAATATGAAGGCAAACCCACTTTCCTTTCAGTATTTTGCTGCAATTGGCAGAAACAAGCATATTTGCTCATTCGGCCTGAAAATGCTTTTAAGCGCATAAAAACTTACACTCTTGATTTCTGGCTAAATAAAAGCTGTTGCAATGATATTTCCATGCTGAACTGAGTTGTTCTGGGTCAAATGTGAAGGCAAACCCACTTTCCTTTCAGTCTTTTGCTGCAATTGGCAGAAATCAGCTCATTCGGCCTGAAAATGCTTTTAAGCGCATAAAAACTTACACTCTTGATTTCTGGCTAAATAAAAGCTGTTGCAATGATATTTCCATGCTGAACTGAGTTGTTCTAGGTCAAATATGAAGGCAAACCCACTTTCCTTTCAGTCTTTTGCTGCAATTGGCAGAAACAAGCATATTTGCTCATTCGGCCTGAAAATGCTTTTAAGCGCATAAAAACTTACACTCTTGATTTCTGGCTAAATAAAAGCTGTTGCAATGATATTTCCATGCTGAACTGAGTTGTTCTGGGTCAAATATGAAGGCAAACCCACTTTCCTTTCAGTCTTTTGCTGCAATTGGCAGAAACAAGCATATTTGCTCATTCGGCCTGAAAATGCTTTTAAGCGCATAAAAACTTACACTCTTGATTTCTGGCTAAATAAAAGCTGTTGCAATGATATTTCCATGCTGAACTGAGTTGTTCTGGGTCAAATATGAAGGCAAACCCACTTTCCTTTCAGTCTTTTGCTGCAATTGGCAGAAACAAGCATATTTGCTCATTCGGCCTGAAAATGCTTTTAAGCGCATAAAAACTTACACTCTTGATTTCTGGCTAAATAAAAGCTGTTGCAATGATATTTCCATGCTGAACTGAGTTGTTCTGGGTCAAATATGAAGGCAAACCCACTTTCCTTTCAGTCTTTTGCTGCAATTGGCAGAAACAAGCATATTTGCTCATTCGGCCTGAAAATGCTTTTAAGCGCATAAAAACTTACACTCTTGATTTCTGGCTAAATAAAAGCTGTTGCAATGATATTTCCATGCTGAACTGAGTTGTTCTAGGTCAAATATGAAGGCAAACCCACTTTCCTTTCAGTATTTTGCTGCAATTGGCAGAAACAAGCATATTTGCTCATTCGGCCTGAAAATGCTTTTAAGCGCATAAAACTTACACTCTTGATTTCTGGCTAAATAAAAGCTGTTGCAATGATATTTCCATGCTGAACTGAGTTGTTCTGGGTCAAATATGAAGGAAAACCCACTTTCCTTTCAGTATTTTGCTGCAATTGGCAGAAACAAGCATATTTGCTCATTCGGCCTGAAAATGCTTTTAAGCGCATAAAAACTTACACTCTTGATTTCTGGCTAAATAAAAGCTGTTGCAATGATATTTCCATGCTGAACTGAGTTGTTCTGGGTCAAATGTGAAGGCAAACACACTTTCCTTTCAGTCTTTTGCTGCAATTGGCAGAAATCAGCTCATTCGGCCTGAAAATGCTTTTAAGCGCATAAAAACTTACACTCTTGATTTCTGGCTAAATAAAAGCTGTTGCAATGATATTTCCATGCTGAACTGAGTTGTTCTGGGTCAAATATGAAGGCAAACCCACTTTCCTTTCAGTCTTTTGCTGCAATTGGCAGAAACAAGCATATTTGCTCATTCGGCCTGAAAATGCTTTTAAGCGCATAAAAACTTACACTCTTGATTTCTGGCTAAATAAAAGCTGTTGCAATGATATTTCCATGCTGAACTGAGTTGTTCTGGGTCAAATATGAAGGCAAACCCACTTTCCTTTCAGTCTTTTGCTGCAATTGGCAGAAACAAGCATATTTGCTCATTCGGCCTGAAAATGCTTTTAAGCGCATAAAAACTTACACTCTTGATTTCTGGCTAAATAAAAGCTGTTGCAATGATATTTCCATGCTGAACTGAGTTGTTCTAGGTCAAATATGAAGGCAAACCCACTTTCCTTTCAGTCTTTTGCTGCAATTGGCAGAAACAAGCATATTTGCTCATTCGGCCTGAAAATGCTTTTAAGCGCATAAAAACTTACACTCTTGATTTCTGGCTAAATAAAAGCTGTTGCAATGATATTTCCATGCTGAACTGAGTTGTTCTGGGTCAAATATGAAGGCAAACCCACTTTCCTTTCAGTCTTTTGCTGCAATTGGCAGAAACAAGCATATTTGCTCATTCGGCCTGAAAAGGCTTTTAAGCGCATAAAAACTTACACTCTTGATTTCTGGCTAAATAAAAGCTGTTGCAATGATATTTCCATGCTGAACTGAGTTGTTCTGGGTCAAATATGAAGGCAAACCCACTTTCCTTTCAGTCTTTTGCTGCAATTGGCAGAAACAAGCATATTTGCTCATTCGGCCTGAAAATGCTTTTAAGCGCATAAAAACTTACACTCTTGATTTCTGGCTAAATAAAAGCTGTTGCAATGATATTTCCATGCTGAACTGAGTTGTTCTGGGTCAAATATGAAGGCAAACCCACTTTCCTTTCAGTCTTTTGCTGCAATTGGCAGAAACAAGCATATTTGCTCATTCGGCCTGAAAATGCTTTTAAGCGCATAAAAACTTACACTCTTGATTTCTGGCTAAATAAAAGCTGTTGCAATGATATTTCCATGCTGAACTGAGTTGTTCTGGGTCAAATATGAAGGCAAACCCACTTTCCTTTAAGTCTTTTGCTGCAATTGGCAGAAACAAGCATATTTGCTCATTCGGCCTGAAAATGCTTTTAAGCGCATAAAAACTTACACTCTTGATTTCTGGCTAAATAAAAGCTGTTGCAATGATATTTCCATGCTGAACTGAGTTGTTCTGGGTCAAATATGAAGGCAAACCCACTTTCCTTTCAGTATTTTGCTGCAATTGGCAGAAACAAGCATATTTGCTCATTCGGCCTGAAAATGCTTTTAAGCGCATAAAAACTTACACTCTTGATTTCTGGCTAAATAAAAGCTGTTGCAATGATATTTCCATGCTGAACTGAGTTGTTCTGGGTCAAATGTGAAGGCAAACCCACTTTCCTTTCAGTCTTTTGCTGCAATTGGCAGAAATCAGCTCATTCGGCCTGAAAATGCTTTTAAGCGCATAAAAACTTACACTCTTGATTTCTGGCTAAATAAAAGCTGTTGCAATGATATTTCCATGCTGAACTGAGTTGTTCTAGGTCAAATATGAAGGCAAACCCACTTTCCTTTCAGTCTTTTGCTGCAATTGGCAGAAACAAGCATATTTGCTCATTCGGCCTGAAAATGCTTTTAAGCGCATAAAACTTACACTCTTGATTTCTGGCTAAATAAAAGCTGTTGCAATGATATTTCCATGCTGAACTGAGTTGTTCTGGGTCAAATGTGAAGGCAAACCCACTTTCCTTTCAGTCTTTTGCTGCAATTGGCAGAAACAAGCATATTTGCTCATTCGGCCTGAAAATGCTTTTAAGCGCATAAAAACTTACACTCTTGATTTCTGGCTAAATAAAAGCTGTTGCAATGATATTTCCATGCTGAACTGAGTTGTTCTGGGTCAAATATGAAGGCAAACCCACTTTCCTTTCAGTCTTTTGCTGCAATTGGCAGAAACAAGCATATTTGCTCATTCGGCCTGAAAATGCTTTTAAGCGCATAAAAACTTACACTCTTCATTTCTGGCTAAATAAAAGCTGTTGCAATGATATTTCCATGCTGAAACTGAGTTGTTCTGGGTCAAATATGAAGGCAAACCCACTTTCCTTTCAGTCTTTTGCTGCAATTGGCAGAAACAAGCATATTTGCTCATTCGGCCTGAAAATGCTTTTAAGCGCATAAAAACTTACACTCTTGATTTCTGGCTAAATAAAAGCTGTTGCAATGATATTTCCATGCTGAACTGAGTTGTTCTGGGTCAAATATGAAGGCAAACCCACTTTCCTTTCAGTCTTTTGCTGCAATTGGCAGAAACAAGCATATTTGCTCATTCGGCCTGAAAATGCTTTTAAGCGCATAAAAACTTACACTCTTGATTTCTGGCTAAATAAAAGCTGTTGCAATGATATTTCCATGCTGAACTGAGTTGTTCTAGGTCAAATATGAAGGCAAACCCACTTTCCTTTCAGTATTTTGCTGCAATTGGCAGAAACAAGCATATTTGCTCATTCGGCCTGAAAATGCTTTTAAGCGCATAAAAACTTACACTCTTGATTTCTGGCTAAATAAAAGCTGTTGCAATGATATTTCCATGCTGAACTGAGTTGTTCTGGGTCAAATGTGAAGGCAAACACACTTTCCTTTCAGTCTTTTGCTGCAATTGGCAGAAATCAGCTCATTCGGCCTGAAAATGCTTTTAAGCGCATAAAAACTTACACTCTTGATTTCTGGCTAAATAAAAGCTGTTGCAATGATATTTCCATGCTGAACTGAGTTGTTCTGGGTCAAATATGAAGGCAAACCCACTTTCCTTTCAGTCTTTTGCTGCAATTGGCAGAAACAAGCATATTTGCTCATTCGGCCTGAAAATGCTTTTAAGCGCATAAAAACTTACACTCTTGATTTCTGGCTAAATAAAAGCTGTTGCAATGATATTTCCATGCTGAACTGAGTTGTTCTGGGTCAAATATGAAGGCAAACCCACTTTCCTTTCAGTCTTTTGCTGCAATTGGCAGAAACAAGCATATTTGCTCATTCGGCCTGAAAATGCTTTTAAGCGCATAAAAACTTACACTCTTGATTTCTGGCTAAATAAAAGCTGTTGCAATGATATTTCCATGCTGAACTGAGTTGTTCTGGGTCAAATATGAAGGCAAACCCACTTTCCTTTCAGTATTTTGCTGCAATTGGCAGAAACAAGCATATTTGCTCATTCGGCCTGAAAATGCTTTTAAGCGCATAAAAACTTACACTCTTGATTTCTGGCTAAATAAAAGCTGTTGCAATGATATTTCCATGCTGAACTGAGTTGTTCTGGGTCAAATGTGAAGGCAAACCCACTTTCCTTTCAGTCTTTTGCTGCAATTGGCAGAAATCAGCTCATTCGGCCTGAAAATGCTTTTAAGCGCATAAAAACTTACACTCTTGATTTCTGGCTAAATAAAAGCTGTTGCAATGATATTTCCATGCTGAACTGAGTTGTTCTAGGTCAAATATGAAGGCAAACCCACTTTCCTTTCAGTCTTTTGCTGCAATTGGCAGAAACAAGCATATTTGCTCATTCGGCCTGAAAATGCTTTTAAGCGCATAAAAACTTACACTCTTGATTTCTGGCTAAATAAAAGCTGTTGCAATGATATTTCCATGCTGAACTGAGTTGTTCTGGGTCAAATATGAAGGCAAACCCACTTTCCTTTCAGTCTTTTGCTGCAATTGGCAGAAACAAGCATATTTGCTCATTCGGCCTGAAAATGCTTTTAAGCGCATAAAACTTACACTCTTGATTTCTGGCTAAATAAAAGCTGTTGCAATGATATTTCCATGCTGAACTGAGTTGTTCTGGGTCAAATATGAAGGCAAACCCACTTTCCTTTCAGTCTTTTGCTGCAATTGGCAGAAACAAGCATATTTGCTCATTCGGCCTGAAAATGCTTTTAAGCGCATAAAAACTTACACTCTTGATTTCTGGCTAAATAAAAGCTGTTGCAATGATATTTCCATGCTGAACTGAGTTGTTCTGGGTCAAATATGAAGGCAAACCCACTTTCCTTTCAGTCTTTTGCTGCAATTGGCAGAAACAAGCATATTTGCTCATTCGGCCTGAAAATGCTTTTAAGCGCATAAAAACTTACACTCTTGATTTCTGGCTAAATAAAAGCTGTTGAAATGATATTTCCATGCTGAAACTGAGTTGTTCTGGGTCAAATATGAAGGCAAACCCACTTTCCTTTCAGTCTTTTGCTGCAATTGGCAGAAACAAGCATATTTGCTCATTCGGCCTGAAAATGCTTTTAAGCGCATAAAAACTTACACTCTTGATTTCTGGCTAAATAAAAGCTGTTGCAATGATATTTCCATGCTGAACTGAGTTGTTCTGGGTCAAATATGAAGGCAAACCCACTTTCCTTTCAGTCTTTTGCTGCAATTGGCAGAAACAAGCATATTTGCTCATTCGGCCTGAAAATGCTTTTAAGCGCATAAAAACTTACACTCTTGATTTCTGGCTAAATAAAAGCTGTTGCAATGATATTTCCATGCTGAACTGAGTTGTTCTAGGTCAAATATGAAGGCAAACCCACTTTCCTTTCAGTATTTTGCTGCAATTGGCAGAAACAAGCATATTTGCTCATTCGGCCTGAAAATGCTTTTAAGCGCATAAAAACTTACACTCTTGATTTCTGGCTAAATAAAAGCTGTTGCAATGATATTTCCATGCTGAACTGAGTTGTTCTGGGTCAAATGTGAAGGCAAACACACTTTCCTTTCAGTCTTTTGCTGCAATTGGCAGAAATCAGCTCATTCGGCCTGAAAATGCTTTTAAGCGCATAAAAACTTACACTCTTGATTTCTGGCTAAATAAAAGCTGTTGCAATGATATTTCCATGCTGAACTGAGTTGTTCTGGGTCAAATATGAAGGCAAACCCACTTTCCTTTCAGTCTTTTGCTGCAATTGGCAGAAACAAGCATATTTGCTCATTCGGCCTGAAAATGCTTTTAAGCGCATAAAAACTTACACTCTTGATTTCTGGCTAAATAAAAGCTGTTGCAATGATATTTCCATGCTGAACTGAGTTGTTCTGGGTCAAATATGAAGGCAAACCCACTTTCCTTTCAGTCTTTTGCTGCAATTGGCAGAAACAAGCATATTTGCTCATTCGGCCTGAAAATGCTTTTAAGCGCATAAAAACTTACACTCTTGATTTCTGGCTAAATAAAAGCTGTTGCAATGATATTTCCATGCTGAACTGAGTTGTTCTAGGTCAAATATGAAGGCAAACCCACTTTCCTTTCAGTCTTTTGCTGCAATTGGCAGAAACAAGCATATTTGCTCATTCGGCCTGAAAATGCTTTTAAGCGCATAAAAACTTACACTCTTGATTTCTGGCTAAATAAAAGCTGTTGCAATGATATTTCCATGCTGAACTGAGTTGTTCTGGGTCAAATATGAAGGCAAACCCACTTTCCTTTCAGTCTTTTGCTGCAATTGGCAGAAACAAGCATATTTGCTCATTCGGCCTGAAAATGCTTTTAAGCGCATAAAAACCTACACTCTTGATTTCTGGCTAAATAAAAGCTGTTGCAATGATATTTCCATGCTGAACTGAGTTGTTCTAGGTCAAATATGAAGGCAAACCCACTTTCCTTTCAGTATTTTGCTGCAATTGGCAGAAATCAGCTCATTCGGCCTGAAAATGCTTTTAAGCGCATAAAAACTTACACTCTTGATTTCTGGCTAAATAAAAGCTGTTGCAATGATATTTCCATGTTGAACTGAGTTGTTCTAGGTCAAATATGAAGGCAAACCCACTTTCCTTTCAGTCTTTTGCTGCAATTGGCAGAAACAAGCATATTTGCTCATTCGGCCTGAAAATGCTTTTAAGCGCATAAAAACTTACACTCTTGATTTCTGGCTAAATAAAAGCTGTTGCAATGATATTTCCATGCTGAACTGAGTTGTTCTAGGCCAAATATGAAGGCAAACCCACTTTCCTTTCAGTATTTTGCTGCAATTGGCAGAAACAAGCATATTTGCTCATTCGGCCTGAAAATGCTTTTAAGCGCATAAAAACTTACACTCTTGATTTCTGGCTAAATAAAAGCTGTTGCAATGATATTTCCATGCTGAACTGAGTTGTTCTGGGTCAAATGTGAAGGCAAACACACTTTCCTTTCAGTCTTTTGCTGCAATTGGCAGAAATCAGCTCATTCGGCCTGAAAATGCTTTTAAGCGCATAAAAACTTACACTCTTGATTTCTGGCTAAATAAAAGCTGTTGCAATGATATTTCCATGCTGAACTGAGTTGTTCTAGGTCAAATATGAAGGCAAACCCACTTTCCTTTCAGTCTTTTGCTGCAATTGGCAGAAACAAGCATATTTGCTCATTCGGCCTGAAAATGCTTTTAAGCGCATAAAAACTTACACTCTTGATTTCTGGCTAAATAAAAGCTGTTGCAATGATATTTCCATGCTGAACTGAGTTGTTCTGGGTCAAATATGAAGGCAAACCCACTTTCCTTTCAGTCTTTTGCTGCAATTGGCAGAAACAAGCATATTTGCTCATTCGGCCTGAAAATGCTTTTAAGCGCATAAAACTTACACTCTTGATTTCTGGCTAAATAAAAGCTGTTGCAATGATATTTCCATGCTGAACTGAGTTTTTCTGGGTCAAATATGAAGGCAAACCCACTTTCCTTTCAGTCTTTTGCTGCAATTGGCAGAAACAAGCATATTTGCTCATTCGGCCTGAAAATGCTTTTAAGCGCATAAAAACTTACACTCTTGATTTCTGGCTAAATAAAAGCTGTTGCAATGATATTTCCATGCTGAACTGAGTTGTTCTGGGTCAAATATGAAGGCAAACCCACTTTCCTTTCAGTCTTTTGCTGCAATTGGCAGAAACAAGCATATTTGCTCATTCGGCCTGAAAATGCTTTTAAGCGCATAAAAACTTACACTCTTGATTTCTGGCTAAATAAAAGCTGTTGCAATGATATTTCCATGCTGAAACTGAGTTGTTCTGGGTCAAATATGAAGGCAAACCCACTTTCCTTTCAGTCTTTTGCTGCAATTGGCAGAAACAAGCATATTTGCTCATTCGGCCTGAAAATGCTTTTAAGCGCATAAAAACTTACACTCTTGATTTCTGGCTAAATAAAAGCTGTTGCAATGATATTTCCATGCTGAACTGAGTTGTTCTGGGTCAAATATGAAGGCAAACCCACTTTCCTTTCAGTCTTTTGCTGCAATTGGCAGAAACAAGCATATTTGCTCATTCGGCCTGAAAATGCTTTTAAGCGCATAAAAACTTACACTCTTGATTTCTGGCTAAATAAAAGCTGTTGCAATGATATTTCCATGCTGAACTGAGTTGTTCTAGGTCAAATATGAAGGCAAACCCACTTTCCTTTCAGTATTTTGCTGCAATTGGCAGAAACAAGCATATTTGCTCATTCGGCCTGAAAATGCTTTTAAGCGCATAAAAACTTACACTCTTGATTTCTGGCTAAATAAAAGCTGTTGCAATGATATTTCCATGCTGAACTGAGTTGTTCTGGGTCAAATGTGAAGGCAAACACACTTTCCTTTCAGTCTTTTGCTGCAATTGGCAGAAATCAGCTCATTCGGCCTGAAAATGCTTTTAAGCGCATAAAAACTTACACTCTTGATTTCTGGCTAAATAAAAGCTGTTGCAATGATATTTCCATGCTGAACTGAGTTGTTCTGGGTCAAATATGAAGGCAAACCCACTTTCCTTTCAGTCTTTTGCTGCAATTGGCAGAAACAAGCATATTTGCTCATTCGGCCTGAAAATGCTTTTAAGCGCATAAAAACTTACACTCTTGATTTCTGGCTAAATAAAAGCTGTTGCAATGATATTTCCATGCTGAACTGAGTTGTTCTGGGTCAAATATGAAGGCAAACCCACTTTCCTTTCAGTCTTTTGCTGCAATTGGCAGAAACAAGCATATTTGCTCATTCGGCCTGAAAATGCTTTTAAGCGCATAAAAACTTACACTCTTGATTTCTGGCTAAATAAAAGCTGTTGCAATGATATTTCCATGCTGAACTGAGTTGTTCTGGGTCAAATATGAAGGCAAACCCACTTTCCTTTCAGTATTTTGCTGCAATTGGCAGAAACAAGCATATTTGCTCATTCGGCCTGAAAATGCTTTTAAGCGCATAAAAACTTACACTCTTGATTTCTGGCTAAATAAAAGCTGTTGCAATGATATTTCCATGCTGAACTGAGTTGTTCTGGGTCAAATGTGAAGGCAAACCCACTTTCCTTTCAGTCTTTTGCTGCAATTGGCAGAAATCAGCTCATTCGGCCTGAAAATGCTTTTAAGCGCATAAAAACTTACACTCTTGATTTCTGGCTAAATAAAAGCTGTTGCAATGATATTTCCATGCTGAACTGAGTTGTTCTAGGTCAAATATGAAGGCAAACCCACTTTCCTTTCAGTCTTTTGCTGCAATTGGCAGAAACAAGCATATTTGCTCATTCGGCCTGAAAATGCTTTTAAGCGCATAAAAACTTACACTCTTGATTTCTGGCTAAATAAAAGCTGTTGCAATGATATTTCCATGCTGAACTGAGTTGTTCTGGGTCAAATATGAAGGCAAACCCACTTTCCTTTCAGTCTTTTGCTGCAATTGGCAGAAACAAGCATATTTGCTCATTCGGCCTGAAAATGCTTTTAAGCGCATAAAACTTACACTCTTGATTTCTGGCTAAATAAAAGCTGTTGCAATGATATTTCCATGCTGAACTGAGTTGTTCTGGGTCAAATATGAAGGCAAACCCACTTTCCTTTCAGTCTTTTGCTGCAATTGGCAGAAACAAGCATATTTGCTCATTCGGCCTGAAAATGCTTTTAAGCGCATAAAAACTTACACTCTTGATTTCTGGCTAAATAAAAGCTGTTGCAATGATATTTCCATGCTGAACTGAGTTGTTCTGGGTCAAATATGAAGGCAAACCCACTTTCCTTTCAGTCTTTTGCTGCAATTGGCAGAAACAAGCATATTTGCTCATTCGGCCTGAAAATGCTTTTAAGCGCATAAAAACTTACACTCTTGATTTCTGGCTAAATAAAAGCTGTTGCAATGATATTTCCATGCTGAACTGAGTTGTTCTGGGTCAAATATGAAGGCAAACCCACTTTCCTTTCAGTCTTTTGCTGCAATTGGCAGAAACAAGCATATTTGCTCATTCGGCCTGAAAATGCTTTTAAGCGCATAAAAACTTACACTCTTGATTTCTGGCTAAATAAAAGCTGTTGCAATGATATTTCCATGCTGAACTGAGTTGTTCTAGGTCAAATATGAAGGCAAACCCACTTTCCTTTCAGTATTTTGCTGCAATTGGCAGAAACAAGCATATTTGCTCATTCGGCCTGAAAATGCTTTTAAGCGCATAAAAACTTACACTCTTGATTTCTGGCTAAATAAAAGCTGTTGCAATGATATTTCCATGCTGAACTGAGTTGTTCTGGGTCAAATGTGAAGGCAAACACACTTTCCTTTCAGTCTTTTGCTGCAATTGGCAGAAATCAGCTCATTCGGCCTGAAAATGCTTTTAAGCGCATAAAAACTTACACTCTTGATTTCTGGCTAAATAAAAGCTGTTGCAATGATATTTCCATGCTGAACTGAGTTGTTCTGGGTCAAATATGAAGGCAAACCCACTTTCCTTTCAGTCTTTTGCTGCAATTGGCAGAAACAAGCATATTTGCTCATTCGGCCTGAAAATGCTTTTAAGCGCATAAAAACTTACACTCTTGATTTCTGGCTAAATAAAAGCTGTTGCAATGATATTTCCATGCTGAACTGAGTTGTTCTGGGTCAAATATGAAGGCAAACCCACTTTCCTTTCAGTCTTTTGCTGCAATTGGCAGAAACAAGCATATTTGCTCATTCGGCCTGAAAATGCTTTTAAGCGCATAAAAACTTACACTCTTGATTTCTGGCTAAATAAAAGCTGTTGCAATGATATTTCCATGCTGAACTGAGTTGTTCTGGGTCAAATATGAAGGCAAACCCACTTTCCTTTCAGTCTTTTGCTGCAATTGGCAGAAACAAGCATATTTGCTCATTCGGCCTGAAAATGCTTTTAAGCGCATAAAAACTTACACTCTTGATTTCTGGCTAAATAAAAGCTGTTGCAATGATATTTCCATGCTGAACTGAGTTGTTCTGGGTCAAATATGAAGGCAAACCCACTTTCCTTTCAGTCTTTTGCTGCAATTGGCAGAAACAAGCATATTTGCTCATTCGGCCTGAAAATGCTTTTAAGCGCATAAAAACTTACACTCTTGATTTCTGGCTAAATAAAAGCTGTTGCAATGATATTTCCATGCTGAACTGAGTTGTTCTGGGTCAAATATGAAGGCAAACCCACTTTCCTTTCAGTCTTTTGCTGCAATTGGCAGAAACAAGCATATTTGCTCATTCGGCCTGAAAATGCTTTTAAGCGCATAAAAACCTACACTCTTGATTTCTGGCTAAATAAAAGCTGTTGCAATGATATTTCCATGCTGAACTGAGTTGTTCTAGGTCAAATATGAAGGCAAACCCACTTTCCTTTCAGTCTTTTGCTGCAATTGGCAGAAACAAGCATATTTGCTCATTCGGCCTGAAAATGCTTTTAAGCGCATAAAAACCTACACTCTTGATTTCTGGCTAAATAAAAGCTGTTGCAATGATATTTCCATGCTGAACTGAGTTGTTCTAGGTCAAATATGAAGGCAAACCCACTTTCCTTTCAGTATTTTGCTGCAATTGGCAGAAATCAGCTCATTCGGCCTGAAAATGCTTTTAAGCGCATAAAAACTTACACTCTTGATTTCTGGCTAAATAAAAGCTGTTGCAATGATATTTCCATGTTGAACTGAGTTGTTCTAGGTCAAATATGAAGGCAAACCCACTTTCCTTTCAGTCTTTTGCTGCAATTGGCAGAAACAAGCATATTTGCTCATTCGGCCTGAAAATGCTTTTAAGCGCATAAAAACTTACACTCTTGATTTCTGGCTAAATAAAAGCTGTTGCAATGATATTTCCATGCTGAACTGAGTTGTTCTAGGCCAAATATGAAGGCAAACCCACTTTCCTTTCAGTATTTTGCTGCAATTGGCAGAAACAAGCATATTTGCTCATTCGGCCTGAAAATGCTTTTAAGCGCATAAAAACTTACACTCTTGATTTCTGGCTAAATAAAAGCTGTTGCAATGATATTTCCATGCTGAACTGAGTTGTTCTGGGTCAAATGTGAAGGCAAACACACTTTCCTTTCAGTCTTTTGCTGCAATTGGCAGAAATCAGCTCATTCGGCCTGAAAATGCTTTTAAGCGCATAAAAACTTACACTCTTGATTTCTGGCTAAATAAAAGCTGTTGCAATGATATTTCCATGCTGAACTGAGTTGTTCTGGGTCAAATATGAAGGCAAACCCACTTTCCTTTCAGTCTTTTGCTGCAATTGGCAGAAACAAGCATATTTGCTCATTCGGCCTGAAAATGCTTTTAAGCGCATAAAAACTTACACTCTTGATTTCTGGCTAAATAAAAGCTGTTGCAATGATATTTCCATGCTGAACTGAGTTGTTCTGGGTCAAATATGAAGGCAAACCCACTTTCCTTTCAGTCTTTTGCTGCAATTGGCAGAAACAAGCATATTTGCTCATTCGGCCTGAAAATGCTTTTAAGCGCATAAAAACTTACACTCTTGATTTCTGGCTAAATAAAAGCTGTTGCAATGATATTTCCATGCTGAACTGAGTTGTTCTGGGTCAAATATGAAGGCAAACCCACTTTCCTTTCAGTATTTTGCTGCAATTGGCAGAAACAAGCATATTTGCTCATTCGGCCTGAAAATGCTTTTAAGCGCATAAAAACTTACACTCTTGATTTCTGGCTAAATAAAAGCTGTTGCAATGATATTTCCATGCTGAACTGAGTTGTTCTGGGTCAAATGTGAAGGCAAACCCACTTTCCTTTCAGTCTTTTGCTGCAATTGGCAGAAATCAGCTCATTCGGCCTGAAAATGCTTTTAAGCGCATAAAAACTTACACTCTTGATTTCTGGCTAAATAAAAGCTGTTGCAATGATATTTCCATGCTGAACTGAGTTGTTCTAGGTCAAATATGAAGGCAAACCCACTTTCCTTTCAGTCTTTTGCTGCAATTGGCAGAAACAAGCATATTTGCTCATTCGGCCTGAAAATGCTTTTAAGCGCATAAAAACTTACACTCTTGATTTCTGGCTAAATAAAAGCTGTTGCAATGATATTTCCATGCTGAACTGAGTTGTTCTGGGTCAAATATGAAGGCAAACCCACTTTCCTTTCAGTCTTTTGCTGCAATTGGCAGAAACAAGCATATTTGCTCATTCGGCCTGAAAATGCTTTTAAGCGCATAAAACTTACACTCTTGATTTCTGGCTAAATAAAAGCTGTTGCAATGATATTTCCATGCTGAACTGAGTTGTTCTGGGTCAAATATGAAGGCAAACCCACTTTCCTTTCAGTCTTTTGCTGCAATTGGCAGAAACAAGCATATTTGCTCATTCGGCCTGAAAATGCTTTTAAGCGCATAAAAACTTACACTCTTGATTTCTGGCTAAATAAAAGCTGTTGCAATGATATTTCCATGCTGAACTGAGTTGTTCTGGGTCAAATATGAAGGCAAACCCACTTTCCTTTCAGTCTTTTGCTGCAATTGGCAGAAACAAGCATATTTGCTCATTCGGCCTGAACATACTTTTAAGCGCATAAAAACTTACACTCTTGATTTCTGGCTAAATAAAAGCTGTTGCAATGATATTTCCATGCTGAAACTGAGTTGTTCTGGGTCAAATATGAAGGCAAACCCACTTTCCTTTCAGTCTTTTGCTGCAATTGGCAGAAACAAGCATATTTGCTCATTCGGCCTGAAAATGCTTTTAAGCGCATAAAAACTTACACTCTTGATTTCTGGCTAAATAAAAGCTGTTGCAATGATATTTCCATGCTGAACTGAGTTGTTCTAGGTCAAATATGAAGGCAAACCCACTTTCCTTTCAGTCTTTTGCTGCAATTGGCAGAAACAAGCATATTTGCTCATTCGGCCTGAAAATGCTTTTAAGCGCATAAAAACCTACACTCTTGATTTCTGGCTAAATAAAAGCTGTTGCAATGATATTTCCATGCTGAACTGAGTTGTTCTAGGTCAAATATGAAGGCAAACCCACTTTCCTTTCAGTATTTTGCTGCAATTGGCAGAAATCAGCTCATTCGGCCTGAAAATGCTTTTAAGCGCATAAAAACTTACACTCTTGATTTCTGGCTAAATAAAAGCTGTTGCAATGATATTTCCATGTTGAACTGAGTTGTTCTAGGTCAAATATGAAGGCAAACCCACTTTCCTTTCAGTCTTTTGCTGCAATTGGCAGAAACAAGCATATTTGCTCATTCGGCCTGAAAATGCTTTTAAGCGCATAAAAACTTACACTCTTGATTTCTGGCTAAATAAAAGCTGTTGCAATGATATTTCCATGCTGAACTGAGTTGTTCTAGGCCAAATATGAAGGCAAACCCACTTTCCTTTCAGTATTTTGCTGCAATTGGCAGAAACAAGCATATTTGCTCATTCGGCCTGAAAATGCTTTTAAGCGCATAAAAACTTACACTCTTGATTTCTGGCTAAATAAAAGCTGTTGCAATGATATTTCCATGCTGAACTGAGTTGTTCTGGGTCAAATGTGAAGGCAAACACACTTTCCTTTCAGTCTTTTGCTGCAATTGGCAGAAATCAGCTCATTCGGCCTGAAAATGCTTTTAAGCGCATAAAAACTTACACTCTTGATTTCTGGCTAAATAAAAGCTGTTGCAATGATATTTCCATGCTGAACTGAGTTGTTCTGGGTCAAATATGAAGGCAAACCCACTTTCCTTTCAGTCTTTTGCTGCAATTGGCAGAAACAAGCATATTTGCTCATTCGGCCTGAAAATGCTTTTAAGCGCATAAAAACTTACACTCTTGATTTCTGGCTAAATAAAAGCTGTTGCAATGATATTTCCATGCTGAACTGAGTTGTTCTGGGTCAAATATGAAGGCAAACCCACTTTCCTTTCAGTCTTTTGCTGCAATTGGCAGAAACAAGCATATTTGCTCATTCGGCCTGAAAATGCTTTTAAGCGCATAAAAACTTACACTCTTGATTTCTGGCTAAATAAAAGCTGTTGCAATGATATTTCCATGCTGAACTGAGTTGTTCTGGGTCAAATATGAAGGCAAACCCACTTTCCTTTCAGTATTTTGCTGCAATTGGCAGAAACAAGCATATTTGCTCATTCGGCCTGAAAATGCTTTTAAGCGCATAAAAACTTACACTCTTGATTTCTGGCTAAATAAAAGCTGTTGCAATGATATTTCCATGCTGAACTGAGTTGTTCTGGGTCAAATGTGAAGGCAAACCCACTTTCCTTTCAGTCTTTTGCTGCAATTGGCAGAAATCAGCTCATTCGGCCTGAAAATGCTTTTAAGCGCATAAAAACTTACACTCTTGATTTCTGGCTAAATAAAAGCTGTTGCAATGATATTTCCATGCTGAACTGAGTTGTTCTAGGTCAAATATGAAGGCAAACCCACTTTCCTTTCAGTCTTTTGCTGCAATTGGCAGAAACAAGCATATTTGCTCATTCGGCCTGAAAATGCTTTTAAGCGCATAAAAACTTACACTCTTGATTTCTGGCTAAATAAAAGCTGTTGCAATGATATTTCCATGCTGAACTGAGTTGTTCTGGGTCAAATATGAAGGCAAACCCACTTTCCTTTCAGTCTTTTGCTGCAATTGGCAGAAACAAGCATATTTGCTCATTCGGCCTGAAAATGCTTTTAAGCGCATAAAACTTACACTCTTGATTTCTGGCTAAATAAAAGCTGTTGCAATGATATTTCCATGCTGAACTGAGTTGTTCTGGGTCAAATATGAAGGCAAACCCACTTTCCTTTCAGTCTTTTGCTGCAATTGGCAGAAACAAGCATATTTGCTCATTCGGCCTGAAAATGCTTTTAAGCGCATAAAAACTTACACTCTTGATTTCTGGCTAAATAAAAGCTGTTGCAATGATATTTCCATGCTGAACTGAGTTGTTCTGGGTCAAATATGAAGGCAAACCCACTTTCCTTTCAGTCTTTTGCTGCAATTGGCAGAAACAAGCATATTTGCTCATTCGGCCTGAAAATGCTTTTAAGCGCATAAAAACTTACACTCTTGATTTCTGGCTAAATAAAAGCTGTTGCAATGATATTTCCATGCTGAACTGAGTTGTTCTAGGTCAAATATGAAGGCAAACCCACTTTCCTTTCAGTATTTTGCTGCAATTGGCAGAAACAAGCATATTTGCTCATTCGGCCTGAAAATGCTTTTAAGCGCATAAAAACTTACCTTCTTGATTTCTGGCTAAATAAAAGCTGTTGCAATGATATTTCCATGCTGAACTGAGTTGTTCTGGGTCAAATGTGAAGGCAAACACACTTTCCTTTCAGTCTTTTGCTGCAATTGGCAGAAATCAGCTCATTCGGCCTGAAAATGCTTTTAAGCGCATAAAAACTTACACTCTTGATTTCTGGCTAAATAAAAGCTGTTGCAATGATATTTCCATGCTGAACTGAGTTGTTCTGGGTCAAATATGAAGGCAAACCCACTTTCCTTTCAGTCTTTTGCTGCAATTGGCAGAAACAAGCATATTTGCTCATTCGGCCTGAAAATGCTTTTAAGCGCATAAAAACTTACACTCTTGATTTCTGGCTAAATAAAAGCTGTTGCAATGATATTTCCATGCTGAACTGAGTTGTTCTGGGTCAAATATGAAGGCAAACCCACTTTCCTTTCAGTCTTTTGCTGCAATTGGCAGAAACAAGCATATTTGCTCATTCGGCCTGAAAATGCTTTTAAGCGCATAAAAACTTACACTCTTGATTTCTGGCTAAATAAAAGCTGTTGCAATGATATTTCCATGCTGAACTGAGTTGTTCTGGGTCAAATATGAAGGCAAACCCACTTTCCTTTCAGTCTTTTGCTGCAATTGGCAGAAACAAGCATATTTGCTCATTCGGCCTGAAAATGCTTTTAAGCGCATAAAAACCTACACTCTTGATTTCTGGCTAAATAAAAGCTGTTGCAATGATATTTCCATGCTGAACTGAGTTGTTCTAGGTCAAATATGAAGGCAAACCCACTTTCCTTTCAGTCTTTTGCTGCAATTGGCAGAAACAAGCATATTTGCTCATTCGGCCTGAAAATGCTTTTAAGCGCATAAAAACCTACACTCTTGATTTCTGGCTAAATAAAAGCTGTTGCAATGATATTTCCATGCTGAACTGAGTTGTTCTAGGTCAAATATGAAGGCAAACCCACTTTCCTTTCAGTATTTTGCTGCAATTGGCAGAAACAAGCATATTTGCTCATTCGGCCTGAAAATGCTTTTAAGCGCATAAAAACTTACACTCTTGATTTCTGGCTAAATAAAAGCTGTTGCAATGATATTTCCATGCTGAACTGAGTTGTTCTGGGTCAAATGTGAAGGCAAACACACTTTCCTTTCAGTATTTTGCTGCAATTGGCAGAAATCAGCTCATTCGGCCTGAAAATGCTTTTAAGCGCATAAAAACTTACACTCTTGATTTCTGGCTAAATAAAAGCTGTTGCAATGATATTTCCATGCTGAACTGAGTTGTTCTAGGTCAAATATGAAGGCAAACCCACTTTCCTTTCAGTATTTTGCTGCAATTGGCAGAAACAAGCATATTTGCTCATTCGGCCTGAAAATGCTTTTAAGCGCATAAAAACTTACACTCTTTATTTCTGGCTAAATAAAAGCTGTTGCAATGATATTTCCATGCTGAACTGAGTTGTTCTGGGTCAAATATGAAGGCAAACCCACTTTCCTTTCAGTCTTTTGCTGCAATTGGCAGAAACAAGCATATTTGCTCATTCGGCCTGAAAATGCTTTTAAGCGCATGAAAACTTACACTCTTGATTTCTGGCTAAATAAAAGCTGTTGCAATGATATTTCCATGCTGAACTGAGTTGTTCTGGGTCAAATATGAAGGCAAACCCACTTTCCTTTCAGTCTTTTGCTGCAATTGGCAGAAACAAGCATATTTGCTCATTCGGCCTGAAAATGCTTTTAAGCGCATAAAAACTTACACTCTTGATTTCTGGCTAAATAAAAGCTGTTGCAATGATATTTCCATGCTGAACTGAGTTGTTCTGGGTCAAATATGAAGGCAAACCCACTTTCCTTTCAGTCTTTTGCTGCAATTGGCAGAAACAAGCATATTTGCTCATTCGGCCTGAAAATGCTTTTAAGCGCATAAAAACTTACACTCTTGATTTCTGGCTAAATAAAAGCTGTTGCAATGATATTTCCATGCTGAACTGAGTTGTTCTGGGTCAAATATGAAGGCAAACCCACTTTCCTTTCAGTCTTTTGCTGCAATTGGCAGAAACAAGCATATTTGCTCATTCGGCCTGAAAATGCTTTTAAGCGCATAAAAACTTACACTCTTGATTTCTGGCTAAATAAAAGCTGTTGCAATGATATTTCCATGCTGAACTGAGTTGTTCTAGGTCAAATATGAAGGCAAACCCACTTTCCTTTCAGTATTTTGCTGCAATTGGCAGAAACAAGCATATTTACTCATTCGGCCTGAAAATGCTTTTAAGCGCATAAAAACTTACACTCTTGATTTCTGGCTAAATAAAAGCTGTTGCAATGATATTTCCATGCTGAACTGAGTTGTTCTGGGTCAAATATGAAGGCAAACCCACTTTCCTTTCAGTCTTTTGCTGCAATTGGCAGAAACAAGCATATTTGCTCATTCGGCCTGAAAATGCTTTTAAGCGCATAAAAACTTACACTCTTGATTTCTGGCTAAATAAAAGCTGTTGCAATGATATTTCCATGCTGAACTGAGTTGTTCTGGGTCAAATATGAAGGCAAACCCACTTTCCTTTCAGTCTTTTGCTGCAATTGGCAGAAACAAGCATATTTGCTCATTCGGCCTGAAAATGCTTTTAAGCGCATAAAAACTTACACTCTTGATTTCTGGCTAAATAAAAGCTGTTGCAATGATATTTCCATGCTGAACCAAGTTGTTCTGGGTCAAATATGAAGGCAAACCCACTTTCCTTTCAGTATTTTGCTGCAATTGGCAGAAACAAGCATATTTGCTCATTCGGCCTGAAAATGCTTTTAAGCGCATAAAAACTTACACTCTTGATTTCTGGCTAAATAAAAGCTGTTGCAATGATATTTCCATGCTGAACTGAGTTGTTCTGGGTCAAATGTGAAGGCAAACACACTTTCCTTTCAGTATTTTGCTGCAATTGGCAGAAACAAGCATATTTGCTCATTCGGCCTGAAAATGCTTTTAAGCGCATAAAAACTTACACTCTTGATTTCTGGCTAAATAAAAGCTGTTGCAATGATATTTCCATGCTGAACTGAGTTGTTCTGGGTCAAATGTGAAGGCAAACACACTTTCCTTTCAGTCTTTTGCTGCAATTGGCAGAAATCAGCTCATTCGGCCTGAAAATGCTTTTAAGCGCATAAAAACTTACACTCTTGATTTCTGGCTAAATAAAAGCTGTTGCAATGATATTTCCATGCTGAACTGAGTTGTTCTGGGTCAAATATGAAGGCAAACCCACTTTCCTTTCAGTCTTTTGCTGCAATTGGCAGAAACAAGCATATTTGCTCATTCGGCCTGAAAATGCTTTTAAGCGCATAAAAACTTACACTCTTGATTTCTGGCTAAATAAAAGCTGTTGCAATGATATTTCCATGCTGAACTGAGTTGTTCTGGGTCAAATATGAAGGCAAACCCACTTTCCTTTCAGTCTTTTGCTGCAATTGGCAGAAACAAGCATATTTGCTCATTCGGCCTGAAAATGCTTTTAAGCGCATAAAAACTTACACTCTTGATTTCTGGCTAAATAAAAGCTGTTGCAATGATATTTCCATGCTGAACTGAGTTGTTCTGGGTCAAATATGAAGGCAAACCCACTTTCCTTTCAGTCTTTTGCTGCAATTGGCAGAAACAAGCATATTTGCTCATTCGGCCTGAAAATGCTTTTAAGCGCATAAAAACTTACACTCTTGATTTCTGGCTAAATAAAAGCTGTTGCAATGATATTTCCATGCTGAACTGAGTTGTTCTGGGTCAAATATGAAGGCAAACCCACTTTCCTTTCAGTCTTTTGCTGCAATTGGCAGAAACAAGCATATTTGCTCATTCGGCCTGAAAATGCTTTTAAGCGCATAAAAACCTACACTCTTGATTTCTGGCTAAATAAAAGCTGTTGCAATGATATTTCCATGCTGAACTGAGTTGTTCTAGGTCAAATATGGAGGCAAACCCACTTTCCTTTCAGTCTTTTGCTGCAATTGGCAGAAACAAGCATATTTGCTCATTCGGCCTGAAAATGCTTTTAAGCGCATAAAAACCTACACTCTTGATTTCTGGCTAAATAAAAGCTGTTGCAATGATATTTCCATGCTGAACTGAGTTGTTCTAGGTCAAATATGAAGGCAAACCCACTTTCCTTTCAGTATTTTGCTGCAATTGGCAGAAACAAGCATATTTGCTCATTCGGCCTGAAAATGCTTTTAAGCGCATAAAAACTTACACTCTTGATTTCTGGCTAAATAAAAGCTGTTGCAATGATATTTCCATGCTGAACTGAGTTGTTCTGGGTCAAATGTGAAGGCAAACACACTTTCCTTTCAGTATTTTGCTGCAATTGGCAGAAATCAGCTCATTCGGCCTGAAAATGCTTTTAAGCGCATAAAAACTTACACTCTTGATTTCTGGCTAAATAAAAGCTGTTGCAATGATATTTCCATGCTGAACTGAGTTGTTCTGGGTCAAATATGAAGGCAAACCCACTTTCCTTTCAGTCTTTTGCTGCAATTGGCAGAAACAAGCATATTTGCTCATTCGGCCTGAAAATGCTTTTAAGCGCATAAAAACTTACACTCTTGATTTCTGGCTAAATAAAAGCTGTTGCAATGATATTTCCATGCTGAACTGAGTTGTTCTGGGTCAAATATGAAGGCAAACCCACTTTCCTTTCAGTCTTTTGCTGCAATTGGCAGAAACAAGCATATTTGCTCATTCGGCCTGAAAATGCTTTTAAGCGCATAAAACTTACACTCTTGATTTCTGGCTAAATAAAAGCTGTTGCAATGATATTTCCATGCTGAACTGAGTTGTTCTAGGTCAAATATGAAGGCAAACCCACTTTCCTTTCAGTATTTTGCTGGAATTGGCAGAAACAAGCATATTTGCTCATTCGGCCTGAAAATGCTTTTAAGCGCATAAAAACTTACACTCTTGATTTCTGGCTAAATAAAAGCTGTTGCAATGATATTTCCATGCTGAACTGAGTTGTTCTGGGTCAAATATGAAGGCAAACCCACTTTCCTTTCAGTCTTTTGCTGCAATTGGCAGAAACAAGCATATTTGCTCATTCGGCCTGAAAATGCTTTTAAGCGCATAAAAACTTACACTCTTGATTTCTGGCTAAATAAAAGCTGTTGCAATGATATTTCCATGCTGAACTGAGTTGTTCTGGGTCAAATATGAAGGCAAACCCACTTTCCTTTCAGTCTTTTGCTGCAATTGGCAGAAACAAGCATATTTGCTCATTCGGCCTGAAAATGCTTTTAAGCGCATAAAAACTTACACTCTTGATTTCTGGCTAAATAAAAGCTGTTGCAATGATATTTCCATGCTGAACTGAGTTGTTCTGGGTCAAATATGAAGGCAAACCCACTTTCCTTTCAGTATTTTGCTGCAATTGGCAGAAACAAGCATATTTGCTCATTCGGCCTGAAAATGCTTTTAAGCGCATAAAAACTTACACTCTTGATTTCTGGCTAAATAAAAGCTGTTGCAATGATATTTCCATGCTGAACTGAGTTGTTCTGGGTCAAATATGAAGGCAAACCCACTTTCCTTTCAGTCTTTTGCTGCAATTGGCAGAAACAAGCATATTTGCTCATTCGGCCTGAAAATGCTTTTAAGCGCATAAAAACTTACACTCTTGATTTCTGGCTAAATAAAAGCTGTTGCAATGATATTTCCATGCTGAAACTGAGTTGTTCTGGGTCAAATATGAAGGCAAACCCACTTTCCTTTCAGTCTTTTGCTGCAATTGGCAGAAACAAGCATATTTGCTCATTCGGCCTGAAAATGCTTTTAAGCGCATAAAAACTTACACTCTTGATTTCTGGCTAAATAAAAGCTGTTGCAATGATATTTCCATGCTGAACTGAGTTGTTCTGGGTCAAATATGAAGGCAAACCCACTTTCCTTTCAGTCTTTTGCTGCAATTGGCAGAAACAAGCATATTTGCTCATTCGGCCTGAAAATGCTTTTAAGCGCATAAAAACTTACACTCTTGATTTCTGGCTAAATAAAAGCTGTTGCAATGATATTTCCATGCTGAACTGAGTTGTTCTGGGTCAAATATGAAGGCAAACCCACTTTCCTTTCAGTCTTTTGCTGCAATTGGCAGAAACAAGCATATTTGCTCATTCGGCCTGAAAATGCTTTTAAGCGCATAAAAACTTACACTCTTGATTTCTGGCTAAATAAAAGCTGTTGCAATGATATTTCCATGCTGAACTGAGTTGTTCTGGGTCAAATATGAAGGCAAACCCACTTTCCTTTCAGTCTTTTGCTGCAATTGGCAGAAACAAGCATATTTGCTCATTCGGCCTGAAAATGCTTTTAAGCGCATAAAAACTTACACTCTTGATTTCTGGCTAAATAAAAGCTGTTGCAATGATATTTCCATGCTGAACTGAGTTGTTCTGGGTCAAATATGAAGGCAAACCCACTATCCTTTCAGTCTTTTGCTGCAATTGGCAGAAACAAGCATATTTGCTCATTCGGCCTGAAAATGCTTTTAAGCGCATAAAAACTTACACTCTTGATTTCTGGCTAAATAAAAGCTGTTGCAATGATATTTCCATGCTGAACTGAGTTGTTCTGGGTCAAATATGAAGGCAAACCCACTTTCCTTTCAGTATTTTGCTGCAATTGGCAGAAATCAGCTCATTCGGCCTGAAAATGCTTTTAAGCGCATAAAAACTTACACTCCTGATTTCTGGCTAAATAAAAGCTGTTGCAATGATATTTCCATGCTGAACTGAGTTGTTCTGGGTCAAATATGAAGGCAAACCCACTTTCCTTTCAGTCTTTTGCTGCAATTGGCAGAAACAAGCATATTTGCTCATTCGGCCTGAAAATGCTTTTAAGCGCATAAAAACTTACACTCTTGATTTCTGGCTAAATAAAAGCTGTTGCAACGATATTTCCATGCTGAACTGAGTTGTTCTGGGTCAAATATGAAGGCAAACCCACTTTCCTTTCAGTCTTTTGCTGCAATTGGCAGAAACAAGCATATTTGCTCATTCGGCCTGAAAATGCTTTTAAGCGCATAAAACTTACACTCTTGATTTCTGGCTAAATAAAAGCTGTTGCAATGATATTTCCATGCTGAACTGAGTTGTTCTAGGTCAAATATGAAGGCAAACCCACTTTCCTTTCAGTATTTTGCTGCAATTGGCAGAAACAAGCATATTTGCTCATTCGGCCTGAAAATGCTTTTAAGCGCATAAAAACTTACACTCTTGATTTCTGGCTAAATAAAACCTGTTGCAATGATATTTCCATGCTGAACTGAGTTGTTCTAGGTCAAATATGAAGGCAAACCCACTTTCCTTTCAGTATTTTGCTGCAATTGGCAGAAAAAAGCATATTTGCTCATTCGGCCTGAAAATGCTTTTAAGCGCATAAAAACTTACACTCTTGATTTCTGGCTAAATAAAAGCTGTTACAATGATATTTCCATGCTGAACTGAGTTGTTCTGGGTCAAATGTGAAGGCAAACACACTTTCCTTTCAGTCTTTTGCTGCAATTGGCAGAAATCAGCTCATTCGGCCTGAAAATGCTTTTAAGCGCATAAAAACTTACACTCTTGATTTCTGGCTAAATAAAAGCTGTTGCAATGATATTTCCATGCTGAACTGAGTTGTTCTAGGTCAAATATGAAGGCAAACCCACTTTCCTTTCAGTATTTTGCTGCAAATGGCAGAAACAAGCATATTTGCTCATTCGGCCTGAAAATGCTTTTAAGCGCATAAAAACTTACACTCTTGATTTCTGGCTAAATAAAAGCTGTTGCAATGATATTTCCATGCTGAACTGAGTTGTTCTAGGTCAAATATGAAGGCAAACCCACTTTCCTTTCAGTATTTTGCTGCAAATGGCAGAAACAAGCATATTTGCTCATTCGGCCTGAAAATGCTTTTAAGCGCATAAAAACTTACACTCTTGATTTCTGGCTAAATAAAAGCTGTTGCAATGATATTTCCATGCTGAACTGAGTTGTTCTGGGTCAAATATGAAGGCAAACCCACTTTCCTTTCAGTCTTTTGCTGCAATTGGCAGAAACAAGCATATTTGCTCATTCGGCCTGAAAATGCTTTTAAGCGCATAAAAACTTACACTCTTGATTTCTGGCTAAATAAAAGCTGTTGCAATGATATTTCCATGCTGAACTGAGTTGTTCTGGGTCAAATATGAAGGCAAACACATTTTCCTTTCAGTATTTTGCTGCAATTGGCAGAAATCAGCTCATTCGGCCTGAAAATGCTTTTAAGCGCATAAAAACTTACACTCTTGATTTCTGGCTAAATAAAAGCTGTTGCAATGATATTTCCATGCTGAACTGAGTTGTTCTGGGTCAAATATGAAGGCAAACCCACTTTCCTTTCAGTCTTTTGCTGCAATTGGCAGAAACAAGCATATTTGCTCATTCGGCCTGAAAATGCTTTTAAGCGCATAAAAACTTACACTCTTGATTTCTGGCTAAATAAAAGCTGTTGCAATGATATTTCCATGCTGAACTGAGTTGTTCTGGGTCAAATATGAAGGCAAACCCACTTTCCTTTCAGTATTTTGCTGCAATTGGCAGAAACAAGCATATTTGCTCATTCGGCCTGAAAATGCTTTTAAGCGCATAAAACTTACACTCTTGATTTCTGGCTAAATAAAAGCTGTTGCAATGATATTTCCATGCTGAACTGAGTTGTTCTAGGTCAAATATGAAGGCAAACCCACTTTCCTTTCAGTATTTTGCTGCAATTGGCAGAAACAAGCATATTTGCTCATTCGGCCTGAAAATGCTTTTAAGCGCATAAAAACTTACACTCTTGATTTCTGGCTAAATAAAAGCTGTTGCAATGATATTTCCATGCTGAACTGAGTTGTTCTAGGTCAAATATGAAGGCAAACCCACTTTCCTTTCAGTATTTTGCTGCAATTGGCAGAAAAAAGCATATTTGCTCATTCGGCCTGAAAATGCTTTTAAGCGCATAAAAACTTACACTCTTGATTTCTGGCTAAATAAAAGCTGTTACAATGATATTTCCATGCTGAACTGAGTTGTTCTGGGTCAAATGTGAAGGCAAACACACTTTCCTTTCAGTCTTTTGCTGCAATTGGCAGAAATCAGCTCATTCGGCCTGAAAATGCTTGTAAGCGCATAAAAACTTACACTCTTGATTTCTGGCTAAATAAAAGCTGTTGCAATGATATTTCCATGCTGAACTGAGTTGTTCTGGGTCAAATATGAAGGCAAACACATTTTCCTTTCAGTATTTTGCTGCAATTGGCAGAAATCAGCTCATTCGGCCTGAAAATGCTTTTAAGCGCATAAAAACTTACACTCTTGATTTCTGGCTAAATAAAAGCTGTTGCAATGATATTTCCATGCTGAACTGAGTTGTTCTGGGTCAAATATGAAGGCAAACCCACTTTCCTTTCAGTATTTTGCTGCAATTGGCAGAAACAAGCATATTTGCTCATTCGGCCTGAAAATGCTTTTAAGCGCATAAAAACTTACACTCTTGATTTCTGGCTAAATAAAAGCTGTTGCAATGATATTTCCATGCTGAACTGAGTTGTTCTGGGTCAAATATGAAGGCAAACCCACTTTCCTTTCAGTCTTTTGCTGCAATTGGCAGAAACAAGCATATTTGCTCATTCGGCCTGAAAATGCTTTTAAGCGCATAAAAACTTACACTCTTGATTTCTGGCTAAATAAAAGCTGTTGCAATGATATTTCCATGCTGAACTGAGTTGTTCTGGGTCAAATATGAAGGCAAACCCACTTTCCTTTCAGTCTTTTGCTGCAATTGGCAGAAACAAGCATATTTGCTCATTCGGCCTGAAAATGCTTTTAAGCGCATAAAAACTTACACTCTTGATTTCTGGCTAAATAAAAGCTGTTGCAATGATATTTCCATGCTGAACTGAGTTGTTCTGGGTCAAATATGAAGGCAAACCCACTTTCCTTTCAGTCTTTTTCTGCAATTGGCAGAAACAAGCATATTTGCTCATTCGGCCTGAAAATGCTTTTAAGCGCATGAAAACTTACACTCTTGATTTCTGGCTAAATAAAAGCTGTTGCAATGATATTTCCATGCTGAACTGAGTTGTTCTGGGTCAAATATGAAGGCAAACCCACTTTCCTTTCAGTCTTTTGCTGCAATTTGCAGAAACAAGCATATTTGCTCATTCGGCCTGAAAATGCTTTTAAGCGCATAAAAACTTACACTCTTGATTTCTGGCTAAATAAAAGCTGTTGCAATGATATTTCCATGCTGAACTGAGTTGTTCTGGGTCAAATATGAAGGCAAACCCACTTTCCTTTCAGTATTTTGCTGCAATTGGCAGAAAAAAGCATATTTGCTCATTCGGCCTGAAAATGCTTTTAAGCGCATAAAAACTTACACTCTTGATTTCTGGCTAAATAAAAGCTGTTACAATGATATTTCCATGCTGAACTGAGTTGTTCTGGGTCAAATGTGAAGGCAAACACACTTTCCTTTCAGTCTTTTGCTGCAATTGGCAGAAATCAGCTCATTCGGCCTGAAAATGCTTGTAAGCGCATAAAAACTTACACTCTTGATTTCTGGCTAAATAAAAGCTGTTGCAATGATATTTCCATGCTGAACTGAGTTGTTCTGGGTCAAATATGAAGGCAAACACATTTTCCTTTCAGTATTTTGCTGCAATTGGCAGAAATCAGCTCATTCGGCCTGAAAATGCTTTTAAGCGCATAAAAACTTACACTCTTGATTTCTGGCTAAATAAAAGCTGTTGCAATGATATTTCCATGCTGAACTGAGTTGTTCTGGGTCAAATATGAAGGCAAACCCACTTTCCTTTCAGTCTTTTGCTGCAATTGGCAGAAACAAGCATATTTGCTCATTCGGCCTGAAAATGCTTTTAAGCGCATAAAAACTTACACTCTTGATTTCTGGCTAAATAAAAGCTGTTGCAATGATATTTCCATGCTGAACTGAGTTGTTCTGGGTCAAATATGAAGGCAAACCCACTTTCCTTTCAGTCTTTTGCTGCAATTGGCAGAAACAAGCATATTTGCTCATTCGGCCTGAAAATGCTTTTAAGCGCATAAAAACTTACACTCTTGATTTCTGGCTAAATAAAAGCTGTTGCAATGATATTTCCATGCTGAACTGAGTTGTTCTGGGTCAAATATGAAGGCAAACCCACTTTCCTTTCAGTCTTTTGCTGCAATTGGCAGAAACAAGCATATTTGCTCATTCGGCCTGAAAATGCTTTTAAGCGCATAAAAACTTACACTCTTGATTTCTGGCTAAATAAAAGCTGTTGCAATGATATTTCCATGCTGAACTGAGTTGTTCTGGGTCAAATATGAAGGCAAACCCACTTTCCTTTCAGTCTTTTTCTGCAATTGGCAGAAACAAGCATATTTGCTCATTCGGCCTGAAAATGCTTTTAAGCGCATAAAAACTTACACTCTTGATTTCTGGCTAAATAAAAGCTGTTGCAATGATATTTCCATGCTGAACTGAGTTGTTCTGGGTCAAATATGAAGGCAAACCCACTTTCCTTTCAGTCTTTTGCTGCAATTGGCAGAAACAAGCATATTTGCTCATTCGGCCTGAAAATGCTTTTAAGCGCATAAAAACTTACACTCTTGATTTCTGGCTAAATAAAAGCTGTTGCAATGATATTTCCATGCTGAACTGAGTTGTTCTGGGTCAAATATGAAGGCAAACCCACTTTCCTTTCAGTCTTTTGCTGCAATTGGCAGAAACAAGCATATTTGCTCATTCGGCCTGAAAATGCTTTTAAGCGCATAAAAACTTACACTCTTGATTTCTGGCTAAATAAAAGCTGTTGCAATGATATTTCCATGCTGAAACTGAGTTGTTCTGGGTCAAATATGAAGGCAAACCCACTTTCCTTTCAGTCTTTTGCTGCAATTGGCAGAAACAAGCATATTTGCTCATTCGGCCTGAAAATGCTTTTAAGCGCATAAAAACTTACACTCTTGATTTCTGGCTAAATAAAAGCTGTTGCAATGATATTTCCATGCTGAACTGAGTTGTTCTGGGTCAAATATGAAGGCAAACCCACTTTCCTTTCAGTCTTTTGCTGCAATTGGCAGAAACAAGCATATTTGCTCATTCGGCCTGAAAATGCTTTTAAGCGCATAAAAACTTACACTCTTGATTTCTGGCTAAATAAAAGCTGTTGCAATGATATTTCCATGCTGAACTGAGTTGTTCTGGGTCAAATATGAAGGCAAACCCACTTTCCTTTCAGTCTTTTGCTGCAATTGGCAGAAACAAGCATATTTGCTCATTAGGCCTGAAAATGCTTTTAAGCGCATAAAAACTTACACTCTTGATTTCTGGCTAAATAAAAGCTGTTGCAATGATATTTCCATGCTGAACTGAGTTGTTCTGGGTCAAATATGAAGGCAAACCCACTTTCCTTTCAGTCTTTTGCTGCAATTGGCAGAAACAAGCATATTTGCTCATTCGGCCTGAAAATGCTTTTAAGCGCATAAAAACTTACACTCTTGATTTCTGGCTAAATAAAAGCTGTTGCAATGATATTTCCATGCTGAACTGAGTTGTTCTGGGTCAAATATGAAGGCAAACCCACTTTCCTTTCAGTCTTTTGCTGCAATTGGCAGAAACAAGCATATTTGCTCATTCGGCCTGAAAATGCTTTTAAGCGCATAAAAACTTACACTCTTGATTTCTGGCTAAATAAAAGCTGTTGCAATGATATTTCCATGCTGAACTGAGTTGTTCTGGGTCAAATATGAAGGCAAACCCACTTTCCTTTCAGTCTTTTGCTGCAATTGGCAGAAACAAGCATATTTGCTCATTCGGCCTGAAAATGCTTTTAAGCGCATAAAAACTTACACTCTTGATTTCTGGCTAAATAAAAGCTGTTGCAATGATATTTCCATGCTGAACTGAGTTGTTCTGGGTCAAATATGAAGGCAAACACATTTTCCTTTCAGTATTTTGCTGCAATTGGCAGAAATCAGCTCATTCGGCCTGAAAATGCTTTTAAGCGCATAAAAACTTACACTCTTGATTTCTGGCTAAATAAAAGCTGTTGCAATGATATTTCCATGCTGAACTGAGTTGTTCTGGGTCAAATATGAAGGCAAACCCACTTTCCTTTCAGTCTTTTGCTGCAATTGGCAGAAACAAGCATATTTGCTCATTCGGCCTGAAAATGCTTTTAAGCGCATAAAAACTTACACTCTTGATTTCTGGCTAAATAAAAGCTGTTGCAATGATATTTCCATGCTGAACTGAGTTGTTCTGGGTCAAATATGAAGGCAAACCCACTTTCCTTTCAGTCTTTTGCTGCAATTGGCAGAAACAAGCATATTTGCTCATTCGGCCTGAAAATGCTTTTAAGCGCATAAAACTTACACTCTTGATTTCTGGCTAAATAAAACCTGTTGCAATGATATTTCCATGCTGAACTGAGTTGTTCTAGGTCAAATATGAAGGCAAACCCACTTTCCTTTCAGTATTTTGCTGCAATTGGCAGAAAAAAGCATATTTGCTCATTCGGCCTGAAAATGCTTTTAAGCGCATAAAAACTTACACTCTTGATTTCTGGCTAAATAAAAGCTGTTACAATGATATTTCCATGCTGAACTGAGTTGTTCTGGGTCAAATGTGAAGGCAAACACACTTTCCTTTCAGTCTTTTGCTGCAATTGGCAGAAATCAGCTCATTCGGCCTGAAAATGCTTTTAAGCGCATAAAAACTTACACTCTTGATTTCTGGCTAAATAAAAGCTGTTGCAATGATATTTCCATGCTGAACTGAGTTGTTCTGGGTCAAATATGAAGGCAAACCCACTTTCCTTTCAGTCTTTTGCTGCAATTGGCAGAAACAAGCATATTTGCTCATTCGGCCTGAAAATGCTTTTAAGCGCATAAAAACTTACACTCTTGATTTCTGGCTAAATAAAAGCTGTTGCAATGATATTTCCATGCTGAACTGAGTTGTTCTGGGTCAAATATGAAGGCAAACCCACTTTCCTTTCAGTCTTTTGCTGCAATTGGCAGAAACAAGCATATTTGCTCATTCGGCCTGAAAATGCTTTTAAGCGCATAAAAACTTACACTCTTGATTTCTGGCTAAATAAAAGCTGTTGCAATGATATTTCCATGCTGAACTGAGTTGTTCTGGGTCAAATATGAAGGCAAACCCACTTTCCTTTCAGTCTTTTGCTGCAATTGGCAGAAACAAGCATATTTGCTCATTCGGCCTGAAAATGCTTTTAAGCGCATAAAAACTTACACTCTTGATTTCTGGCTAAATAAAAGCTGTTGCAATGATATTTCCATGCTGAACTGAGTTGTTCTGGGTCAAATATGAAGGCAAACCCACTTTCCTTTCAGTCTTTTGCTGCAATTGGCAGAAACAAGCATATTTGCTCATTCGGCCTGAAAATGCTTTTAAGCGCATAAAAACTTACACTCTTGATTTCTGGCTAAATAAAAGCTGTTGCAATGATATTTCCATGCTGAACTGAGTTGTTCTGGGTCAAATATGAAGGCAAACCCACTTTCCTTTCAGTCTTTTGCTGCAATTGGCAGAAACAAGCATATTTGCTCATTCGGCCTGAAAATGCTTTTAAGCGCATAAAAACTTACACTCTTGATTTCTGGCTAAATAAAAGCTGTTGCAATGATATTTCCATGCTGAACTGAGTTGTTCTGGGTCAAATATGAAGGCAAACACATTTTCCTTTCAGTATTTTGCTGCAATTGGCAGAAATCAGCTCATTCGGCCTGAAAATGCTTTTAAGCGCATAAAAACTTACACTCTTGATTTCTGGCTAAATAAAAGCTGTTGCAATGATATTTCCATGCTGAACTGAGTTGTTCTGGGTCAAATATGAAGGCAAACCCACTTTCCTTTCAGTCTTTTGCTGCAATTGGCAGAAACAAGCATATTTGCTCATTCGGCCTGAAAATGCTTTTAAGCGCATAAAAACTTACACTCTTGATTTCTGGCTAAATAAAAGCTGTTGCAATGATATTTCCATGCTGAACTGAGTTGTTCTGGGTCAAATATGAAGGCAAACCCACTTTCCTTTCAGTCTTTTGCTGCAATTGGCAGAAACAAGCATATTTGCTCATTCGGCCTGAAAATGCTTTTAAGCGCATAAAACTTACACTCTTGATTTCTGGCTAAATAAAACCTGTTGCAATGATATTTCCATGCTGAACTGAGTTGTTCTAGGTCAAATATGAAGGCAAACCCACTTTCCTTTCAGTATTTTGCTGCAATTGGCAGAAAAAAGCATATTTGCTCATTCGGCCTGAAAATGCTTTTAAGCGCATAAAAACTTACACTCTTGATTTCTGGCTAAATAAAAGCTGTTGCAATGATATTTCCATGCTGAACTGAGTTGTTCTGGGTCAAATATGAAGGCAAACCCACTTTCCTTTCAGTCTTTTGCTGCAATTGGCAGAAACAAGCATATTTGCTCATTCGGCCTGAAAATGCTTTTAAGCGCATAAAAACTTACACTCTTGATTTCTGGCTAAATAAAAGCTGTTGCAATGATATTTCCATGCTGAACTGAGTTGTTCTGGGTCAAATATGAAGGCAAACCCACTTTCCTTTCAGTCTTTTGCTGCAATTGGCAGAAACAAGCATATTTGCTCATTCGGCCTGAAAATGCTTTTAAGCGCATAAAAACTTACACTCTTGATTTCTGGCTAAATAAAAGCTGTTGCAATGATATTTCCATGCTGAACTGAGTTGTTCTGGGTCAAATATGAAGGCAAACCCACTTTCCTTTCAGTATTTTGCTGCAATTGGCAGAAACAAGCATATTTGCTCATTCGGCCTGAAAATGCTTTTAAGCGCATAAAACTTACACTCTTAATTTCTGGCTAAATAAAAGCTGTTGCAATGAAATTTCCATGCTGAACTGAGTTGTTCTAGGTCAAATATGAAGGCAAACCCACTTTCCTTTCAGTATTTTGCTGCAATTGGCAGAAACAAGCATATTTGCTCATTCGGCCTGAAAATGCTTTTAAGCGCATAAAAACTTACACTCTTGATTTCTGGCTAAATAAAAGCTGTTGCAATGATATTTCCATGCTGAACTGAGTTGTTCTGGGTCAAATATGAAGGCAAACACATTTTCCTTTCAGTATTTTGCTGCAATTGGCAGAAATCAGCTCATTCGGCCTGAAAATGCTTTTAAGCGCATTAAAACTTACACTCTTGATTTCTGGCTAAATAAAAGCTGTTGCAATGATATTTCCATGCTGAACTGAGTTGTTCTGGGTCAAATATGAAGGCAAACCCACTTTCCTTTCAGTCTTTTGCTGCAATTGGCAGAAACAAGCATATTTGCTCATTCGGCCTGAAAATGCTTTTAAGCGCATAAAAACTTACACTCTTGATTTCTGGCTAAATAAAAGCTGTTGCAATGATATTTCCATGCTGAACTGAGTTGTTCTGGGTCAAATATGAAGGCAAACCCACTTTCCTTTCAGTCTTTTGCTGCAATTGGCAGAAACAAGCATATTTGCTCATTCGGCCTGAAAATGCTTTTAAGCGCATAAAAACTTACACTCTTGATTTCTGGCTAAATAAAAGCTGTTGCAATGATATTTCCATGCTGAACTGAGTTGTTCTGGGTCAAATATGAAGGCAAACCCACTTTCCTTTCAGTCTTTTGCTGCAATTGGCAGAAACAAGCATATTTGCTCATTCGGCCTGAAAATGCTTTTAAGCGCATAAAAACTTACACTCTTGATTTCTGGCTAAATAAAAGCTGTTGCAATGATATTTCCATGCTGAACTGAGTTGTTCTGGGTCAAATATGAAGGCAAACCCACTTTCCTTTCAGTCTTTTGCTGCAATTGGCAGAATCAAGCATATTTGCTCATTCGGCCTGAAAATGCTTTTAAGCGCATAAAAACTTACACTCTTGATTTCTGGCTAAATAAAAGCTGTTGCAATGATATTTCCATGCTGAACTGAGTTGTTCTGGGTCAAATATGAAGGCAAACCCACTTTCCTTTCAGTCTTTTGCTGCAATTGGCAGAAACAAGCATATTTGCTCATTCGGCCTGAAAATGCTTTTAAGCGCATAAAAACTTACACTCTTGATTTCTGGCTAAATAAAAGCTGTTGCAATGATATTTCCATGCTGAACTGAGTTGTTCTGGGTCAAATATGAAGGCAAACCCACTTTCCTTTCAGTCTTTTGCTGCAATTGGCAGAAACAAGCATATTTGCTCATTCGGCCTGAAAATGCTTTTAAGCGCATAAAACTTACACTCTTGATTTCTGGCTAAATAAAAGCTGTTGCAATGATATTTCCATGCTGAACTGAGTTGTTCTAGGTCAAATATGAAGGCAAACCCACTTTCCTTTCAGTATTTTGCTGCAATTGGCAGAAACAAGCATATTTGCTCATTCGGCCTGAAAATGCTTTTAAGCGCATAAAAACTTACACTCTTGATTTCTGGCTAAATAAAAGCTGTTGCAATGATATTTCCATGCTGAACTGAGTTGTTCTGGGTCAAATATGAAGGCAAACCCACTTTCCTTTCAGTCTTTTGCTGCAATTGGCAGAAACAAGCATATTTGCTCATTCGGCCTGAAAATGCTTTTAAGCGCATAAAACTTACACTCTTGATTTCTGGCTAAATAAAAGCTGTTGCAATGATATTTCCATGCTGAACTGAGTTGTTCTGGGTCAAATATGAAGGAAAACCCACTTTCCTTTCAGTCTTTTGCTGCAATTGGCAGAAACAAGCATATTTGCTCATTCGGCCTGAAAATGCTTTTAAGCGCATAAAAACTTACACTCTTGATTTCTGGCTAAATAAAAGCTGTTGCAATGATATTTCCATGCTGAACTGAGTTGTTCTGGGTCAAATATGAAGGCAAACCCACTTTCCTTTCAGTCTTTTGCTGCAATTGGCAGAAACAAGCATATTTGCTCATTCGGCCTGAAAATGCTTTTAAGCGCATAAAAACTTACACTCTTGATTTCTGGCTAAATAAAAGCTGTTGCAATGATATTTCCATGCTGAACTGAGTTGTTCTGGGTCAAATATGAAGGCAAACCCACTTTCCTTTCAGTCTTTTGCTGCAATTGGCAGAAACAAGCATATTTGCTCATTCGGCCTGAAAATGCTTTTAAGCGCATAAAAACTTACACTCTTGATTTCTGGCTAAATAAAAGCTGTTGCAATGATATTTCCATGCTGAACTGAGTTGTTCTGGGTCAAATATGAAGGCAAACCCACTTTCCTTTCAGTCTTTTGCTGCAATTGGCAGAAACAAGCATATTTGCTCATTCGGCCTGAAAATGCTTTTAAGCGCATAAAAACTTACACTCTTGATTTCTGGCTAAATAAAAGCTGTTGCAATGATATTTCCATGCTGAACTGAGTTGTTCTGGGTCAAATATGAAGGCAAACCCACTTTCCTTTCAGTCTTTTGCTGCAATTGGCAGAAACAAGCATATTTGCTCATTCGGCCTGAAAATGCTTTTAAGCGCATAAAAACTTACACTCTTGATTTCTGGCTAAATAAAAGCTGTTGCAATGATATTTCCATGCTGAACTGAGTTGTTCTGGGTCAAATATGAAGGCAAACCCACTTTCCTTTCAGTCTTTTGCTGCAATTGGCAGAAACAAGCATATTTGCTCATTCGGCCTGAAAATGCTTTTAAGCGCATAAAACTTACACTCTTGATTTCTGGCTAAATAAAAGCTGTTGCAATGATATTTCCATGCTGAACTGAGTTTTTCTGGGTCAAATATGAAGGAAAACCCACTTTCCTTTCAGTCTTTTGCTGCAATTGGCAGAAACAAGCATATTTGCTCATTCGGCCTGAAAATGCTTTTAAGCGCATAAAAACTTACACTCTTGATTTCTGGCTAAATAAAAGCTGTTGCAATGATATTTCCATGCTGAACTGAGTTGTTCTGGGTCAAATATGAAGGCAAACCCACTTTCCTTTCAGTCTTTTGCTGCAATTGGCAGAAACAAGCATATTTGCTCATTCGGCCTGAAAATGCTTTTAAGCGCATAAAAACTTACACTCTTGATTTCTGGCTAAATAAAAGCTGTTGCAATGATATTTCCATGCTGAACTGAGTTGTTCTGGGTCAAATATGAAGGCAAACCCACTTTCCTTTCAGTCTTTTGCTGCAATTGGCAGAAACAAGCATATTTGCTCATTCGGCCTGAAAATGCTTTTAAGCGCATAAAAACTTACACTCTTGATTTCTGGCTAAATAAAAGCTGTTGCAATGATATTTCCATGCTGAACTGAGTTGTTCTGGGTCAAATATGAAGGCAAACCCACTTTCCTTTCAGTATTTTGCTGCAATTGGCAGAAACAAGCATATTTGCTCATTCGGCCTGAAAATGCTTTTAAGCGCATAAAACTTACACTCTTGATTTCTGGCTAAATAAAAGCTGTTGCAATGAAATTTCCATGCTGAACTGAGTTGTTCTAGGTCAAATATGAAGGCAAACCCACTTTCCTTTCAGTCTTTTGCTGCAATTGGCAGAAACAAGCATATTTGCTCATTCGGCCTGAAAATGCTTTTAAGCGCATAAAAACTTACACTCTTGATTTCTGGCTAAATAAAAGCTGTTGCAATGATATTTCCATGCTGAACTGAGTTGTTCTGGGTCAAATATGAAGGCAAACACATTTTCCTTTCAGTATTTTGCTGCAATTGGCAGAAACAAGCATATTTGCTCATTCGGCCTGAAAATGCTTTTAAGCGCATAAAAACTTACACTCTTGATTTCTGGCTAAATAAAAGCTGTTGCAATGATATTTCCATGCTGAACTGAGTTGTTCTGGGTCAAATATGAAGGCAAACCCACTTTCCTTTCAGTCTTTTGCTGCAATTGGCAGAAACAAGCATATTTGCTCATTCGGCCTGAAAATGCTTTTAAGCGCATAAAAACTTACACTCTTGATTTCTGGCTAAATAAAAGCTGTTGCAATGATATTTCCATGCTGAACTGAGTTGTTCTGGGTCAAATATGAAGGCAAACCCACTTTCCTTTCAGTCTTTTGCTGCAATTGGCAGAAACAAGCATATTTGCTCATTCGGCCTGAAAATGCTTTTAAGCGCATAAAACTTACACTCTTGATTTCTGGCTAAATAAAAGCTGTTGCAATGATATTTCCATGCTGAACTGAGTTGTTCTAGGTCAAATATGAAGGCAAACCCACTTTCCTTTCAGTATTTTGCTGCAATTGGCAGAAACAAGCATATTTGCTCATTCGGCCTGAAAATGCTTTTAAGCGCATAAAAACTTACACTCTTGATTTCTGGCTAAATAAAAGCTGTTGCAATGATATTTCCATGCTGAACTGAGTTGTTCTGGGTCAAATATGAAGGCAAACCCACTTTCCTTTCAGTCTTTTGCTGCAATTGGCAGAAACAAGCATATTTGCTCATTCGGCCTGAAAATGCTTTTAAGCGCATAAAAACTTACACTCTTGATTTCTGGCTAAATAAAAGCTGTTGCAATGATATTTCCATGCTGAACTGAGTTGTTCTGGGTCAAATATGCAGGAAAACCCACTTTCCTTTCAGTCTTTTGCTGCAATTGGCAGAAACAAGCATATTTGCTCATTCGGCCTGAAAATGCTTTTAAGCGCATAAAAACTTACACTCTTGATTTCTGGCTAAATAAAAGCTGTTGCAATGATATTTCCATGCTGAACTGAGTTGTTCTGGGTCAAATATGAAGGCAAACCCACTTTCCTTTCAGTCTTTTGCTGCAATTGGCAGAAACAAGCATATTTGCTCATTCGGCCTGAAAATGCTTTTAAGCGCATAAAAACTTACACTCTTGATTTCTGGCTAAATAAAAGCTGTTGCAATGATATTTCCATGCTGAACTGAGTTGTTCTAGGTCAAATATGAAGGCAAACCCACTTTCCTTTCAGTATTTTGCTGCAATTGGCAGAAAAAAGCATATTTGCTCATTCGGCCTGAAAATGCTTTTAAGCGCATAAAAACTTACACTCTTGATTTCTGGCTAAATAAAAGCTGTTACAATGATATTTCCATGCTGAACTGAGTTGTTCTGGGTCAAATATGAAGGCAAACCCACTTTCCTTTCAGTCTTTTGCTGCAATTGGCAGAAACAAGCATATTTGCTCATTCGGCCTGAAAATGCTTTTAAGCGCATAAAAACTTACACTCTTGATTTCTGGCTAAATAAAAGCTGTTGCAATGATATTTCCATGCTGAAACTGAGTGGTTCTGGGTCAAATAGGAAGGCAAACCCACTTTCCTTTCAGTCTTTTGCTGCAATTGGCAGAAACAAGCATATTTGCTCATTCGGCCTGAAAATGCTTTTAAGCGCATAAAAACTTACACTCTTGATTTCTGGCTAAATAAAAGCTGTTGCAATGATATTTCCATGCTGAACTGAGTTGTTCTGGGTCAAATATGAAGGCAAACCCACTTTCCTTTTAGTCTTTTGCTGCAATTGGCAGAAACAAGCATATTTGCTCATTCGGCCTGAAAATGCTTTTAAGCGCATAAAAACTTACACTCTTGATTTCTGGCTAAATAAAAGCTGTTGCAATGATATTTCCATGCTGAACTGAGTTGTTCTGGGTCAAATATGAAGGCAAACCCACTTTCCTTTCAGTCTTTTGCTGCAATTGGCAGAAACAAGCATATTTGCTCATTCGGCCTGAAAATGCTTTTAAGCGCATAAAAACTTACACTCTTGATTTCTGGCTAAATAAAAGCTGTTGCAATAATATTTCCATGCTGAACTGAGTTGTTCTGGGTCAAATATGAAGGCAAACCCACTTTCCTTTTAGTCTTTTGCTGCAATTGGCAGAAACAAGCATATTTGCTCATTTGGCCTGAAAATGCTTTTAAGCGCATAAAAACTTACACTCTTGATTTCTGGCTAAATAAAAGCTGTTGCAATGATATTTCCATGCTGAACTGAGTTGTTCTGGGTCAAATATGAAGGCAAACCCACTTTCCTTTCAGTCTTTTGCTGCAATTGGCAGAAACAAGCATATTTGCTCATTCGGCCTGAAAATGCTTTTAAGCGCATAAAAACTTACACTCTTGATTTCTGGCTAAATAAAAGCTGTTGCAATGATATTTCCATGCTGAACTGAGTTGTTCTAGGTCAAATATGAAGGCAAACCCACTTTCCTTTCAGTATTTTGCTGCAATTGGCAGAAACAAGCATATTTGCTCATTCGGCCTGAAAATGCTTTTAAGCGCATAAAAACTTACACTCTTGATTTCTGGCTAAATAAAAGCTGTTGCAATGATATTTCCATGCTGAACTGAGTTGTTCTGGGTCAAATGTGAAGGCAAACACACTTTCCTTTCAGTCTTTTGCTGCAATTGGCAGAAATCAGCTCATTCGGCCTGAAAATGCTTTTAAGCGCATAAAAACTTACACTCTTGATTTCTGGCTAAATAAAAGCTGTTGCAATGATATTTCCATGCTGAACTGAGTTGTTCTGGGTCAAATATGAAGGCAAACCCACTTTCCTTTCAGTCTTTTGCTGCAATTGGCAGAAACAAGCATATTTGCTCATTCGGCCTGAAAATGCTTTTAAGCGCATAAAAACTTACACTCTTGATTTCTGGCTAAATAAAAGCTGTTGCAATGATATTTCCATGCTGAACTGAGTTGTTCTGGGTCAAATATGAAGGCAAACCCACTTTCCTTTCAGTCTTTTGCTGCAATTGGCAGAAACAAGCATATTTGCTCATTCGGCCTGAAAATGCTTTTAAGCGCATAAAAACTTACACTCTTGATTTCTGGCTAAATAAAAGCTGTTGCAATGATATTTCCATGCTGAACTGAGTTGTTCTGGGTCAAATATGAAGGCAAACCCACTTTCCTTTCAGTCTTTTGCTGCAATTGGCAGAAACAAGCATATTTGCTCATTCGGCCTGAAAATGCTTTTAAGCGCATAAAAACTTACACTCTTGATTTCTGGCTAAATAAAAGCTGTTGCAATGATATTTCCATGCTGAACTGAGTTGTTCTGGGTCAAATATGAAGGCAAACCCACTTTCCTTTCAGTCTTTTGCTGCAATTGGCAGAAACAAGCATATTTGCTCATTCGGCCTGAAAATGCTTTTAAGCGCATAAAAACTTACACTCTTGATTTCTGGCTAAATAAAAGCTGTTGCAATGATATTTCCATGCTGAACTGAGTTGTTCTGGGTCAAATGTGAAGGCAAACACACTTTCCTTTCAGTATTTTGCTGCAATTGGCAGAAACAAGCATATTTGCTCATTCGGCCTGAAAATGCTTTTAAGCGCATAAAAACTTACACTCTTGATTTCTGGCTAAATAAAAGCTGTTGCAATGATATTTCCATGCTGAACTGAGTTGTTCTGGGTCAAATGTGAAGGCAAACCCACTTTCCTTTCAGTCTTTTGCTGCAATTGGCAGAAACAAGCATATTTGCTCATTCGGCCTGAAAATGCTTTTAAGCGCATAAAAACTTACACTCTTGATTTCTGGCTAAATAAAAGCTGTTGCAATGATATTTCCATGCTGAACTGAGTTGTTCTAGGTCAAATATGAAGGCAAACCCACTTTCCTTTCAGTCTTTTGCTGCAATTGGCAGAAACAAGCATATTTGCTCATTCGGCCTGAAAATGCTTTTAAGCGCATAAAAACTTACACTCTTGATTTCTGGCTAAATAAAAGCTGTTGCAATGATATTTCCATGCTGAACTGAGTTGTTCTGGGTCAAATGTGAAGGCAAACACACTTTCCTTTCAGTATTTTGCTGCAATTGGCAGAAACAAGCATATTTGCTCATTCGGCCTGAAAATGCTTTTAAGCGCATAAAAACTTACACTCTTGATTTCTGGCTAAATAAAAGCTGTTGCAATGATATTTCCATGCTGAACTGAGTTGTTCTGGGTCAAATGTGAAGGCAAACACACTTTCCTTTCAGTCTTTTGCTGCAATTGGCAGAAATCAGCTCATTCGGCCTGAAAATGCTTTTAAGCGCATAAAAACTTACACTCTTGATTTCTGGCTAAATAAAAGCTGTTGCAATGATATTTCCATGCTGAACTGAGTTGTTCTGGGTCAAATGTGAAGGCAAACACACTTTCCTTTCAGTCTTTTGCTGCAATTGGCAGAAATCAGCTCATTCGGCCTGAAAATGCTTTTAAGCGCATAAAAACTTACACTCTTGATTTCTGGCTAAATAAAAGCTGTTGCAATGATATTTCCATGCTGAACTGAGTTGTTCTGGGTCAAATGTGAAGGCAAACACACTTTCCTTTCAGTCTTTTGCTGCAATTGGCAGAAATCAGCTCATTCGGCCTGAAAATGCTTTTAAGCGCATAAAAACTTACACTCTTGATTTCTGGCTAAATAAAAGCTGTTGCAATGATATTTCCATGCTGAACTGAGTTGTTCTAGGTCAAATATGAAGGCAAACCCACTTTCCTTTCAGTCTTTTGCTGCAATTGGCAGAAACAAGCATATTTGCTCATTCGGCCTGAAAATGCTTTTAAGCGCATAAAAACTTACACTCTTGATTTCTGGCTAAATAAAAGCTGTTGCAATGATATTTCCATGCTGAACTGAGTTGTTCTGGGTCAAATATGAAGGCAAACCCACTTTCCTTTCAGTCTTTTGCTGCAATTGGCAGAAACAAGCATATTTGCTCATTCGGCCTGAAAATGCTTTTAAGCGCATAAAAACTTACACTCTTGATTTCTGGCTAAATAAAAGCTGTTGCAATGATATTTCCATGCTGAACTGAGTTGTTCTGGGTCAAATATGAAGGCAAACCCACTTTCCTTTCAGTCTTTTGCTGCAATTGGCAGAAACAAGCATATTTGCTCATTCGGCCTGAAAATGCTTTTAAGCGCATAAAAACTTACACTCTTGATTTCTGGCTAAATAAAAGCTGTTGCAATGATATTTCCATGCTGAACTGAGTTGTTCTGGGTCAAATATGAAGGCAAACCCACTTTCCTTTCAGTCTTTTGCTGCAATTGGCAGAAACAAGCATATTTGCTCATTCGGCCTGAAAATGCTTTTAAGCGCATAAAAACTTACACTCTTGATTTCTGGCTAAATAAAAGCTGTTGCAATGATATTTCCATGCTGAAACTGAGTTGTTCTGGGTCAAATATGAAGGCAAACCCACTTTCCTTTCAGTCTTTTGCTGCAATTGGCAGAAACAAGCATATTTGCTCATTCGGCCTGAAAATGCTTTTAAGCGCATAAAAACTTACACTCTTGATTTCTGGCTAAATAAAAGCTGTTGCAATGATATTTCCATGCTGAACTGAGTTGTTCTGGGTCAAATATGAAGGCAAACCCACTTTCCTTTCAGTCTTTTGCTGCAATTGGCAGAAACAAGCATATTTGCTCATTCGGCCTGAAAATGCTTTTAAGCGCATAAAAACTTACACTCTTGATTTCTGGCTAAATAAAAGCTGTTGCAATGATATTTCCATGCTGAACTGAGTTGTTCTGGGTCAAATATGAAGGCAAACCCACTTTCCTTTCAGTCTTTTGCTGCAATTGGCAGAAACAAGCATATTTGCTCATTCGGCCTGAAAATACTTTTAAGCGCATAAAAACTTACACTCTTGATTTCTGGCTAAATAAAAGCTGTTGCAATGATATTTCCATGCTGAACTGAGTTGTTCTGGGTCAAATATGAAGGCAAACCCACTTTCCTTTCAGTCTTTTGCTGCAATTGGCAGAAACAAGCATATTTGCTCATTCGGCCTGAAAATGCTTTTAAGCGCATAAAAACTTACACTCTTGATTTCTGGCTAAATAAAAGCTGTTGCAATGATATTTCCATGCTGAACTGAGTTGTTCTGGGTCAAATATGAAGGCAAACCCACTTTCCTTTCAGTCTTTTGCTGCAATTGGCAGAAACAAGCATATTTGCTCATTCGGCCTGAAAATGCTTTTAAGCGCATAAAAACTTACACTCTTGATTTCTGGCTAAATAAAAGCTGTTGCAATGATATTTCCATGCTGAACTGAGTTGTTCTGGGTCAAATATGAAGGCAAACCCACTTTCCTTTCAGTCTTTTGCTGCAATTGGCAGAAACAAGCATATTTGCTCATTCGGCCTGAAAATGCTTTTAAGCGCATAAAAACTTACACTCTTGATTTTCGGCTAAATAAAAGCTGTTGCAATGATATTTCCATGCTGAACTGAGTTGTTCTGGGTCAAATATGAAGGCAAACCCACTTTCCTTTCAGTATTTTGCTGCAATTGGCAGAAACAAGCATATTTGCTCATTCGGCCTGAAAATGCTTTTAAGCGCATAAAAACTTACACTCTTGATTTCTGGCTAAATAAAAGCTGTTGCAATGATATTTCCATGCTGAACTGAGTTGTTCTGGGTCAAATATGAAGGCAAACCCACTTTCCTTTCAGTCTTTTGCTGCAATTGGCAGAAACAAGCATATTTGCTCATTCGGCCTGAAAATGCTTTTAAGCGCATAAAAACTTACACTCTTGATTTCTGGCTAAATAAAAGCTGTTACAATGATATTTCCATGCTGAACTGAGTTGTTCTGGGTCAAATGTGAAGGCAAACACACTTTCCTTTCAGTCTTTTGGTGCAATTGGCAGAAATCAGCTCATTCAGCCTGAAAATGCTTTTAAGCGCATAAAAACTTACACTCTTGATTTCTGGCTAAATAAAAGCTGTTGCAATGATATTTCCATGCTGAACTGAGTTGTTCTGGGTCAAATATGAAGGCAAACACATTTTCCTTTCAGTATTTTGCTGCAATTGGCAGAAATCAGCTCATTCGGCCTGAAAATGCTTTTAAGCGCATAAAAACTTACACTCTTGATTTCTGGCTAAATAAAAGCTGTTGCAATGATATTTCCATGCTGAACTGAGTTGTTCTGGGTCAAATATGAAGGCAAACCCACTTTCCTTTCAGTATTTTGCTGCAATTGGCAGAAACAAGCATATTTGCTCATTCGGCCTGAAAATGCTTTTAAGCGCATAAAAACTTACACTCTTGATTTCTGGCTAAATAAAAGCTGTTGCAATGATATTTCCATGCTGAACTGAGTTGTTCTGGGTCAAATATGAAGGCAAACCCACTTTCCTTTCAGTCTTTTGCTGCAATTGGCAGAAACAAGCATATTTGCTCATTCGGCCTGAAAATGCTTTTAAGCGCATAAAACTTACACTCTTGATTTCTGGCTAAATAAAAGCTGTTGCAATGATATTTCCATGCTGAACTGAGTTGTTCTAGGTCAAATATGAAGGCAAACCCACTTTCCTTTCAGTATTTTGCTGGAATTGGCAGAAACAAGCATATTTGCTCATTCGGCCTGAAAATGCTTTTAAGCGCATAAAAACTTACACTCTTGATTTCTGGCTAAATAAAAGCTGTTACAATGATATTTCCATGCTGAACTGAGTTGTTCTGGGTCAAATGTGAAGGCAAACACACTTTCCTTTCAGTCTTTTGCTGCAATTGGCAGAAATCAGCTCATTCAGCCTGAAAATGCTTTTAAGCGCATAAAAACTTACACTCTTGATTTCTGGCTAAATAAAAGCTGTTGCAATGATATTTCCATGCTGAACTGAGTTGTTCTGGGTCAAATGTGAAGGCAAACACACTTTCCTTTCAGTATTTTGCTGCAATTGGCAGAAATCAGCTCATTCGGCCTAAAAATGCTTTTAAGCGCATAAAAACTTACACTCTTGATTTCTGGCTAAATAAAAGCTGTTGCAATGATATTTCCATGCTGAACTGAGTTGTTCTGGGTCAAATATGAAGGCAAACCCACTTTCCTTTCAGTATTTTGCTGCAATTGGCAGAAACAAGCATATTTGCTCATTCGGCCTGAAAATGCTTTTAAGCGCATAAAAACTTACACTCTTGATTTCTGGCTAAATAAAAGCTGTTGCAATGATATTTCCATGCTGAACTGAGTTGTTCTGGGTCAAATATGAAGGCAAACCCACTTTCCTTTCAGTATTTTGCTGCAATTGGCAGAAACAAGCATATTTGCTCATTCGGCCTGAAAATGCTTTTAAGCGCATAAAACTTACACTCTTGATTTCTGGCTAAATAAAAGCTGTTGCAATGATATTTCCATGCTGAACTGAGTTGTTCTAGGTCAAATATGAAGGCAAACCCACTTTCCTTTCAGTATTTTGCTGGAATTGGCAGAAACAAGCATATTTGCTCATTCGGCCTGAAAATGCTTTTAAGCGCATAAAAACTTACACTCTTGATTTCTGGCTAAATAAAAGCTGTTGCAATGATATTTCCATGCTGAACTGAGTTGTTCTGGGTCAAATGTGAAGGCAAACACACTTTCCTTTCAGTCTTTTGCTGCAATTGGCAGAAATCAGCTCATTCGGCCTGAAAATGCTTTTAAGCGCATAAAAACTTACACTCTTGATTTCTGGCTAAATAAAAGCTGTTGCAATGATATTTCCATGCTGAACTGAGTTGTTCTGGGTCAAATGTGAAGGCAAACACACTTTCCTTTCAGTCTTTTGCTGCAATTGGCAGAAATCAGCTCATTCGGCCTGAAAATGCTTTTAAGCGCATAAAAACTTACACTCTTGATTTCTGCCTAAATAAAAGCTGTTGCAATGATATTTCCATGCTGAACTGAGTTGTTCTAGGTCAAATATGAAGGCAAACCCACTTTCCTTTCAGTCTTTTGCTGCAATTGGCAGAAACAAGCATATTTGCTCATTCGGCCTGAAAATGCTTTTAAGCGCATAAAAACTTACACTCTTGATTTCTGGCTAAATAAAAGCTGTTGCAATGATATTTCCATGCTGAACTGAGTTGTTCTGGGTCAAATATGAAGGCAAACCCACTTTCCTTTCAGTCTTTTGCTGCAATTGGCAGAAACAAGCATATTTGCTCATTCGGCCTGAAAATGCTTTTAAGCGCATAAAAACCTACACTCTTGATTTCTGGCTAAATAAAAGCTGTTGCAATGATATTTCCATGCTGAACTGAGTTGTTCTAGGTCAAATATGAAGGCAAACCCACTTTCCTTTCAGTCTTTTGCTGCAATTGGCAGAAACAAGCATATTTGCTCATTCGGCCTGAAAATGCTTTTAAGCGCATAAAAACCTACACTCTTGATTTCTGGCTAAATGAAAGCTGTTGCAATGATATTTCCATGCTGAACTGAGTTGTTCTAGGTCAAATATGAAGGCAAACCCACTTTCCTTTCAGTATTTTGCTGCAATTGGCAGAAACAAGCATATTTGCTCATTCGGCCTGAAAATGCTTTTAAGCGCATAAAAACTTACACTCTTGATTTCTGGCTAAATAAAAGCTGTTGCAATGATATTTCCATGCTGAACTGAGTTGTTCTGGGTCAAATGTGAAGGCAAACACACTTTCCTTTCAGTCTTTTGCTGCAATTGGCAGAAATCAGCTCATTCGGCCTGAAAATGCTTTTAAGCGCATAAAAACTTACACTCTTGATTTCTGGCTAAATAAAAGCTGTTGCAATGATATTTCCATGCTGAACTGAGTTGTTCTGGGTCAAATATGAAGGCAAACCCACTTTCCTTTCAGTCTTTTGCTGCAATTGGCAGAAACAAGCATATTTGCTCATTCGGCCTGAAAATGCTTTTAAGCGCATAAAAACTTACACTCTTGATTTCTGGCTAAATAAAAGCTGTTGCAATGATATTTCCATGCTGAACTGAGTTGTTCTGGGTCAAATATGAAGGCAAACCCACTTTCCTTTCAGTCTTTTGCTGCAATTGGCAGAAACAAGCATATTTGCTCATTCGGCCTGAAAATGCTTTTAAGCGCATAAAAACTTACACTCTTGATTTCTGGCTAAATAAAAGCTGTTGCAATGATATTTCCATGCTGAACTGAGTTGTTCTAGGTCAAATATGAAGGCAAACCCACTTTCCTTTCAGTATTTTGCTGCAATTGGCAGAAACAAGCATATTTGCTCATTCGGCCTGAAAATGCTTTTAAGCGCATAAAACTTACACTCTTGATTTCTGGCTAAATAAAAGCTGTTGCAATGATATTTCCATGCTGAACTGAGTTGTTCTAGGTCAAATATGAAGGCAAACCCACTTTCCTTTCAGTCTTTTGCTGCAATTGGCAGAAACAAGCATATTTGCTCATTCGGCCTGAAAATGCTTTTAAGCGCATAAAAACTTACACTCTTGATTTCTGGCTAAATAAAAGCTGTTGCAATGATATTTCCATGCTGAACTGAGTTGTTCTGGGTCAAATATGAAGGCAAACCCACTTTCCTTTCAGTCTTTTGCTGCAATTGGCAGAAACAAGCATATTTGCTCATTCGGCCTGAAAATGCTTTTAAGCGCATAAAAACTTACACTCTTGATTTCTGGCTAAATAAAAGCTGTTGCAATGATATTTCCATGCTGAACTGAGTTGTTCTGGGTCAAATATGAAGGCAAACCCACTTTCCTTTCAGTCTTTTGCTGCAATTGGCAGAAACAAGAATATTTGCTCATTCGGCCTGAAAATGCTTTTAAGCGCATAAAAACTTACACTCTTGATTTCTGGCTAAATAAAAGCTGTTGCAATGATATTTCCATGCTGAACTGAGTTGTTCTGGGTCAAATATGAAGGCAAACCCACTTTCCTTTCAGTCTTTTGCTGCAATTGGCAGAAACAAGCATATTTGCTCATTCGGCCTGAAAATGCTTTTAAGCGCATAAAATCTTACACTCTTGATTTCTGGCTAAATAAAAGCTGTTGCAATGATATTTCCATGCTGAACTGAGTTGTTCTAGGTCAAATATGAAGGCAAACCCACTTTCCTTTCAGTATTTTGCTGCAATTGGCAGAAACAAGCATATTTACTCATTCGGCCTGAAAATGCTTTTAAGCGCATAAAAACTTACACTCTTGATTTCTGGCTAAATAAAAGCTGTTGCAATGATATTTCCATGCTGAACTGAGTTGTTCTGGGTCAAATATGAAGGCAAACCCACTTTCCTTTCAGTATTTTGCTGCAATTGGCAGAAACAAGCATATTTGCTCATTCGGCCTGAAAATGCTTTTAAGCGCATAAAAACTTACACTCTTGATTTCTGGCTAAATAAAAGCTGTTGCAATGATATTTCCATGCTGAACTGAGTTGTTCTGGGTCAAATATGAAGGCAAACCCACTTTCCTTTCAGTCTTTTGCTGCAATTGGCAGAAACAAGCATATTTGCTCATTCGGCCTGAAAATGCTTTTAAGCGCATAAAAACTTACACTCTTGATTTCTGGCTAAATAAAAGCTGTTGCAATGATATTTCCATGCTGAACTGAGTTGTTCTGGGTCAAATATGAAGGCAAACCCACTTTCCTTTCAGTATTTTGCTGCAATTGGCAGAAACAAGCATATTTGCTCATTCGGCCTGAAAATGCTTTTAAGCGCATAAAAACTTACACTCTTGATTTCTGGCTAAATAAAAGCTGTTGCAATGATATTTCCATGCTGAACTGAGTTGTTCTGGGTCAAATATGAAGGCAAACCCACTTTCCTTTCAGTCTTTTGCTGCAATTGGCAGAAACAAGCATATTTGCTCATTCGGCCTGAAAATGCTTTTAAGCGCATAAAAACTTACACTCTTGATTTCTGGCTAAATAAAAGCTGTTGCAATGATATTTCCATGCTGAACTGAGTTGTTCTGGGTCAAATATGAAGGCAAACCCACTTTCCTTTCAGTCTTTTGCTGCAATTGGCAGAAACAAGCATATTTGCTCATTCGGCCTGAAAATGCTTTTAAGCGCATAAAAACTTACACTCTTGATTTCTGGCTAAATAAAAGCTGTTGCAATGATATTTCCATGCTGAACTGAGTTGTTCTGGGTCAAATATGAAGGCAAACCCACTTTCCTTTCAGTCTTTTGCTGCAATTGGCAGAAACAAGAATATTTGCTCATTCGGCCTGAAAATGCTTTTAAGCGCATAAAAACTTACACTCTTGATTTCTGGCTAAATAAAAGCTGTTGCAATGATATTTCCATGCTGAACTGAGTTGTTCTGGGTCAAATATGAAGGCAAACCCACTTTCCTTTCAGTCTTTTGCTGCAATTGGCAGAAACAAGCATATTTGCTCATTCGGCCTGAAAATGCTTTTAAGCGCATAAAATCTTACACTCTTGATTTCTGGCTAAATAAAAGCTGTTGCAATGATATTTCCATGCTGAACTGAGTTGTTCTAGGTCAAATATGAAGGCAAACCCACTTTCCTTTCAGTATTTTGCTGCAATTGGCAGAAATAAGCATATTTACTCATTCGGCCTGAAAATGCTTTTAAGCGCATAAAAACTTACACTCTTGATTTCTGGCTAAATAAAAGCTGTTGCAATGATATTTCCATGCTGAACTGAGTTGTTCTGGGTCAAATATGAAGGCAAACCCACTTTCCTTTCAGTATTTTGCTGCAATTGGCAGAAACAAGCATATTTGCTCATTCGGCCTGAAAATGCTTTTAAGCGCATAAAAACTTACACTCTTGATTTCTGGCTAAATAAAAGCTGTTGCAATGATATTTCCATGCTGAACTGAGTTGTTCTGGGTCAAATATGAAGGCAAACCCACTTTCCTTTCAGTCTTTTGCTGCAATTGGCAGAAACAAGCATATTTGCTCATTCGGCCTGAAAATGCTTTTAAGCGCATAAAAACTTACACTCTTGATTTCTGGCTAAATAAAAGCTGTTGCAATGATATTTCCATGCTGAACTGAGTTGTTCTGGGTCAAATATGAAGGCAAACCCACTTTCCTTTCAGTCTTTTGCTGCAATTGGCAGAAACAAGCATATTTGCTCATTCGGCCTGAAAATGCTTTTAAGCGCATAAAAACTTACACTCTTGATTTCTGGCTAAATAAAAGCTGTTGCAATGATATTTCCATGCTGAACTGAGTTGTTCTGGGTCAAATATGAAGGCAAACCCACTTTCCTTTCAGTCTTTTGCTGCAATTGGCAGAAACAAGCATATTTGCTCATTCGGCCTGAAAATGCTTTTAAGCGCATAAAAACTTACACTCTTGATTTCTGGCTAAATAAAAGCTGTTGCAATGATATTTCCATGCTGAACTGAGTTGTTCTGGGTCAAATATGAAGGCAAACCCACTTTCCTTTCAGTCTTTTGCTGCAATTGGCAGAAACAAGCATATTTGCTCATTCGGCCTGAAAATGCTTTTAAGCGCATAAAAACTTACACTCTTGATTTCTGGCTAAATAAAAGCTGTTGCAATGATATTTCCATGCTGAACTGAGTTGTTCTGGGTCAAATATGAAGGCAAACCCACTTTCCTTTCAGTCTTTTGCTGCAATTGGCAGAAACAAGCATATTTGCTCATTCGGCCTGAAAATGCTTTTAAGCGCATAAAAACTTACACTCTTGATTTCTGGCTAAATAAAAGCTGTTGCAATGATATTTCCATGCTGAACTGAGTTGTTCTGGGTCAAATATGAAGGCAAACCCACTTTCCTTTCAGTATTTTGCTGCAATTGGCAGAAACAAGCATATTTGCTCATTCGGCCTGAAAATGCTTTTAAGCGCATAAAAACTTACACTCTTGATTTCTGGCTAAATAAAAGCTGTTGCAATGATATTTCCATGCTGAACTGAGTTGTTCTAGGTCAAATATGAAGGCAAACCCACTTTCCTTTCAGTATTTTGCTGCAATTGGCAGAAACAAGCATATTTGCTCATTCGGCCTGAAAATGCTTTTAAGCGCATAAAAACTTACACTCTTGATTTCTGGCTAAATAAAAGCTGTTGCAATGATATTTCCATGCTGAACTGAGTTGTTCTGGGTCAAATGTGAAGGCAAACACACTTTCCTTTCAGTATTTTGCTGCAATTGGCAGAAACAAGCATATTTGCTCATTCGGCCTGAAAATGCTTTTAAGCGCATAAAAACTTACACTCTTGATTTCTGGCTAAATAAAAGCTGTTGCAATGATATTTCCATGCTGAACTGAGTTGTTCTGGGTCAAATGTGAAGGCAAACACACTTTCCTTTCAGTCTTTTGCTGCAATTGGCAGAAATCAGCTCATTCGGCCTGAAAATGCTTTTAAGCGCATAAAAACTTACACTCTTGATTTCTGGCTAAATAAAAGCTGTTGCAATGATATTTCCATGCTGAACTGAGTTGTTCTAGGTCAAATATGAAGGCAAACCCACTTTCCTTTCAGTATTTTGCTGCAATTGGCAGAAACAAGCATATTTGCTCATTCGGCCTGAAAATGCTTTTAAGCGCATAAAAACTTACACTCTTGATTTCTGGCTAAATAAAAGCTGTTGCAATGATATTTCCATGCTGAACTGAGTTGTTCTAGGTCAAATATGAAGGCAAACCCACTTTCCTTTCAGTATTTTGCTGCAATTGGCAGAAACAAGCATATTTGCTCATTCGGCCTGAAAATGCTTTTAAGCGCATAAAAACTTACACTCTTGATTTCTGGCAAAATAAAAGCTGTTGCAATGATATTTCCATGCTGAACTGAGTTGTTCTAGGTCAAATATGAAGGCAAACCCACTTTCCTTTCAGTATTTTGCTGCAATTGGCAGAAATCAGCTCATTCGGCCTGAAAATGCTTTTAAGCGCATAAAAACTTACACTCTTGATTTCTGGCTAAATAAAAGCTGTTGCAATGATATTTCCATGCTGAACTGAGTTGTTCTGGGTCAAATGTGAAGGCAAACACACTTTCCTTTCAGTCTTTTGCTGCAATTGGCAGAAATCAGCTCATTCGGCCTGAAAATGCTTTTAAGCGCATAAAAACTTACACTCTTGATTTCTGGCTATATAAAAGCTGTTGCAATGATATTTCCATGCTGAACTGAGTTGTTCTGGGTCAAATATGAAGGCAAACCCACTTTCCTTTCAGTCTTTTGCTGCAATTGGCAGAAACAAGCATATTTGCTCATTCGGCCTGAAAATGCTTTTAAGCGCATAAAAACTTACACTCTTGATTTCTGGCTAAATAAAAGCTGTTGCAATGATATTTCCATGCTGAACTGAGTTGTTCTAGGTCAAATATGAAGGCAAACCCACTTTCCTTTCAGTCTTTTGCTGCAATTGGCAGAAACAAGAATATTTGCTCATTCGGCCTGAAAATGCTTTTAAGCGCATAAAAACTTACACTCTTGATTTCTGGCTAAATAAAAGCTGTTGCAATGATATTTCCATGCTGAACTGAGTTGTTCTGGGTCAAATATGAAGGCAAACCCACTTTCCTTTCAGTCTTTTGCTGCAATTGGCAGAAACAAGCATATTTGCTCATTCGGCCTGAAAATGCTTTTAAGCGCATAAAATCTTACACTCTTGATTTCTGGCTAAATAAAAGCTGTTGCAATGATATTTCCATGCTGAACTGAGTTGTTCTAGGTCAAATATGAAGGCAAACCCACTTTCCTTTCAGTATTTTGCTGCAATTGGCAGAAACAAGCATATTTACTCATTCGGCCTGAAAATGCTTTTAAGCGCATAAAAACTTACACTCTTGATTTCTGGCTAAATAAAAGCTGTTGCAATGATATTTCCATGCTGAACTGAGTTGTTCTGGGTCAAATATGAAGGCAAACCCACTTTCCTTTCAGTATTTTGCTGCAATTGGCAGAAACAAGCATATTTGCTCATTCGGCCTGAAAATGCTTTTAAGCGCATAAAAACTTACACTCTTGATTTCTGGCTAAATAAAAGCTGTTGCAATGATATTTCCATGCTGAACTGAGTTGTTCTGGGTCAAATATGAAGGCAAACCCACTTTCCTTTCAGTCTTTTGCTGCAATTGGCAGAAACAAGCATATTTGCTCATTCGGCCTGAAAATGCTTTTAAGCGCATAAAAACTTACACTCTTGATTTCTGGCTAAATAAAAGCTGTTGCAATGATATTTCCATGCTGAACTGAGTTGTTCTGGGTCAAATATGAAGGCAAACCCACTTTCCTTTCAGTATTTTGCTGCAATTGGCAGAAACAAGCATATTTGCTCATTCGGCCTGAAAATGCTTTTAAGCGCATAAAAACTTACACTCTTGATTTCTGGCTAAATAAAAGCTGTTGCAATGATATTTCCATGCTGAACTGAGTTGTTCTGGGTCAAATATGAAGGCAAACCCACTTTCCTTTCAGTCTTTTGCTGCAATTGGCAGAAACAAGCATATTTGCTCATTCGGCCTGAAAATGCTTTTAAGCGCATAAAAACTTACACTCTTGATTTCTGGCTAAATAAAAGCTGTTGCAATGATATTTCCATGCTGAACTGAGTTGTTCTGGGTCAAATATGAAGGCAAACCCACTTTCCTTTCAGTCTTTTGCTGCAATTGGCAGAAACAAGCATATTTGCTCATTCGGCCTGAAAATGCTTTTAAGCGCATAAAAACTTACACTCTTGATTTCTGGCTAAATAAAAGCTGTTGCAATGATATTTCCATGCTGAACTGAGTTGTTCTGGGTCAAATATGAAGGCAAACCCACTTTCCTTTCAGTCTTTTGCTGCAATTGGCAGAAACAAGAATATTTGCTCATTCGGCCTGAAAATGCTTTTAAGCGCATAAAAACTTACACTCTTGATTTCTGGCTAAATAAAAGCTGTTGCAATGATATTTCCATGCTGAACTGAGTTGTTCTGGGTCAAATATGAAGGCAAACCCACTTTCCTTTCAGTCTTTTGCTGCAATTGGCAGAAACAAGCATATTTGCTCATTCGGCCTGAAAATGCTTTTAAGCGCATAAAATCTTACACTCTTGATTTCTGGCTAAATAAAAGCTGTTGCAATGATATTTCCATGCTGAACTGAGTTGTTCTAGGTCAAATATGAAGGCAAACCCACTTTCCTTTCAGTATTTTGCTGCAATTGGCAGAAATAAGCATATTTACTCATTCGGCCTGAAAATGCTTTTAAGCGCATAAAAACTTACACTCTTGATTTCTGGCTAAATAAAAGCTGTTGCAATGATATTTCCATGCTGAACTGAGTTGTTCTGGGTCAAATATGAAGGCAAACCCACTTTCCTTTCAGTATTTTGCTGCAATTGGCAGAAACAAGCATATTTGCTCATTCGGCCTGAAAATGCTTTTAAGCGCATAAAAACTTACACTCTTGATTTCTGGCTAAATAAAAGCTGTTGCAATGATATTTCCATGCTGAACTGAGTTGTTCTGGGTCAAATATGAAGGCAAACCCACTTTCCTTTCAGTCTTTTGCTGCAATTGGCAGAAACAAGCATATTTGCTCATTCGGCCTGAAAATGCTTTTAAGCGCATAAAAACTTACACTCTTGATTTCTGGCTAAATAAAAGCTGTTGCAATGATATTTCCATGCTGAACTGAGTTGTTCTGGGTCAAATATGAAGGCAAACCCACTTTCCTTTCAGTCTTTTGCTGCAATTGGCAGAAACAAGCATATTTGCTCATTCGGCCTGAAAATGCTTTTAAGCGCATAAAAACTTACACTCTTGATTTCTGGCTAAATAAAAGCTGTTGCAATGATATTTCCATGCTGAACTGAGTTGTTCTGGGTCAAATATGAAGGCAAACCCACTTTCCTTTCAGTCTTTTGCTGCAATTGGCAGAAACAAGCATATTTGCTCATTCGGCCTGAAAATGCTTTTAAGCGCATAAAAACTTACACTCTTGATTTCTGGCTAAATAAAAGCTGTTGCAATGATATTTCCATGCTGAACTGAGTTGTTCTGGGTCAAATATGAAGGCAAACCCACTTTCCTTTCAGTCTTTTGCTGCAATTGGCAGAAACAAGCATATTTGCTCATTCGGCCTGAAAATGCTTTTAAGCGCATAAAAACTTACACTCTTGATTTCTGGCTAAATAAAAGCTGTTGCAATGATATTTCCATGCTGAACTGAGTTGTTCTGGGTCAAATATGAAGGCAAACCCACTTTCCTTTCAGTCTTTTGCTGCAATTGGCAGAAACAAGCATATTTGCTCATTCGGCCTGAAAATGCTTTTAAGCGCATAAAAACTTACACTCTTGATTTCTGGCTAAATAAAAGCTGTTGCAATGATATTTCCATGCTGAACTGAGTTGTTCTGGGTCAAATATGAAGGCAAACCCACTTTCCTTTCAGTCTTTTGCTGCAATTGGCAGAAACAAGCATATTTGCTCATTCGGCCTGAAAATGCTTTTAAGCGCATAAAAACTTACACTCTTGATTTCTGGCTAAATAAAAGCTGTTGCAATGATATTTCCATGCTGAACTGAGTTGTTCTAGGTCAAATATGAAGGCAAACCCACTTTCCTTTCAGTATTTTGCTGCAATTGGCAGAAACAAGCATATTTGCTCATTCGGCCTGAAAATGCTTTTAAGCGCATAAAAACTTACACTCTTGATTTCTGGCTAAATAAAAGCTGTTGCAATGATATTTCCATGCTGAACTGAGTTGTTCTGGGTCAAATGTGAAGGCAAACACACTTTCCTTTCAGTATTTTGCTGCAATTGGCAGAAACAAGCATATTTGCTCATTCGGCCTGAAAATGCTTTTAAGCGCATAAAAACTTACACTCTTGATTTCTGGCTAAATAAAAGCTGTTGCAATGATATTTCCATGCTGAACTGAGTTGTTCTGGGTCAAATGTGAAGGCAAACACACTTTCCTTTCAGTCTTTTGCTGCAATTGGCAGAAATCAGCTCATTCGGCCTGAAAATGCTTTTAAGCGCATAAAAACTTACACTCTTGATTTCTGGCTAAATAAAAGCTGTTGCAATGATATTTCCATGCTGAACTGAGTTGTTCTAGGTCAAATATGAAGGCAAACCCACTTTCCTTTCAGTATTTTGCTGCAATTGGCAGAAACAAGCATATTTGCTCATTCGGCCTGAAAATGCTTTTAAGCGCATAAAAACTTACACTCTTGATTTCTGGCTAAATAAAAGCTGTTGCAATGATATTTCCATGCTGAACTGAGTTGTTCTAGGTCAAATATGAAGGCAAACCCACTTTCCTTTCAGTATTTTGCTGCAATTGGCAGAAACAAGCATATTTGCTCATTCGGCCTGAAAATGCTTTTAAGCGCATAAAAACTTACACTCTTGATTTCTGGCAAAATAAAAGCTGTTGCAATGATATTTCCATGCTGAACTGAGTTGTTCTAGGTCAAATATGAAGGCAAACCCACTTTCCTTTCAGTATTTTGCTGCAATTGGCAGAAATCAGCTCATTCGGCCTGAAAATGCTTTTAAGCGCATAAAAACTTACACTCTTGATTTCTGGCTAAATAAAAGCTGTTGCAATGATATTTCCATGCTGAACTGAGTTGTTCTGGGTCAAATGTGAAGGCAAACACACTTTCCTTTCAGTCTTTTGCTGCAATTGGCAGAAATCAGCTCATTCGGCCTGAAAATGCTTTTAAGCGCATAAAAACTTACACTCTTGATTTCTGGCTAAATAAAAGCTGTTGCAATGATATTTCCATGCTGAACTGAGTTGTTCTGGGTCAAATATGAAGGCAAACCCACTTTCCTTTCAGTCTTTTGCTGCAATTGGCAGAAACAAGCATATTTGCTCATTCGGCCTGAAAATGCTTTTAAGCGCATAAAAACTTACACTCTTGATTTCTGGCTATATAAAAGCTGTTGCAATGATATTTCCATGCTGAACTGAGTTGTTCTGGGTCAAATATGAAGGCAAACCCACTTTCCTTTCAGTCTTTTGCTGCAATTGGCAGAAACAAGCATATTTGCTCATTCGGCCTGAAAATGCTTTTAAGCGCATAAAAACTTACACTCTTGATTTCTGGCTAAATAAAAGCTGTTGCAATGATATTTCCATGCTGAACTGAGTTGTTCTAGGTCAAATATGAAGGCAAACCCACTTTCCTTTCAGTCTTTTGCTGCAATTGGCAGAAATCAGCTCATTCGGCCTGAAAATGCTTTTAAGCGCATAAAAACTTACACTCTTGATTTCTGGCTAAATAAAAGCTGTTGCAATGATATTTCCATGCTGAACTGAGTTGTTCTGGGTCAAATGTGAAGGCAAACACACTTTCCTTTCAGTATTTTGCTGCAATTGGCAGAAACAAGCATATTTGCTCATTCGGCCTGAAAATGCTTATAAGCGCATAAAAACTTACACTCTTGATTTCTGGCTAAATAAAAGCTGTTGCAATGATATTTCCATGCTGAACTGAGTTGTTCTGGGTCAAATGTGAAGGCAAACACACTTTCCTTTCAGTCTTTTGCTGCAATTGGCAGAAATCAGCTCATTCGGCCTGAAAATGCTTTTAAGCGCATAAAAACTTACACTCTTGATTTCTGGCTAAATAAAAGCTGTTGCAATGATATTTCCATGCTGAACTGAGTTGTTCTGGGTCAAATATGAAGGCAAACCCACTTTCCTTTCAGTCTTTTGCTGCAATTGGCAGAAACAAGCATATTTGCTCATTCGGCCTGAAAATGCTTTTAAGCGCATAAAAACTTACACTCTTGATTTCTGGCTAAATAAAAGCTGTTGCAATGATATTTCCATGCTGAACTGAGTTGTTCTGGGTCAAATGTGAAGGCAAACACACTTTCCTTTCAGTATTTTGCTGCAATTGGCAGAAACAAGCATATTTGCTCATTCGGCCTGAAAATGCTTTTAAGCGCATAAAAACTTACACTCTTGATTTCTGGCTAAATAAAAGCTGTTGCAATGATATTTCCATGCTGAACTGAGTTGTTCTGGGTCAAATGTGAAGGCAAACACACTTTCCTTTCAGTCTTTTGCTGCAATTGGCAGAAATCAGCTCATTCGGCCTGAAAATGCTTTTAAGCGCATAAAAACTTACACTCTTGATTTCTGGCTAAATAAAAGCTGTTGCAATGATATTTCCATGCTGAACTGAGTTCTTCTGGGTCAAATATGAAGGCAAACCCACTTTCCTTTCAGTCTTTGCTGCAATTGGCAGAAACAAGCATATTTGCTCATTCGGCCTGAAAATGCTTTTAAGCGCATAAAAACTTACACTCTTGATTTCTGGCTAAATAAAAGCTGTTGCAATGATATTTCCATGCTGAACTGAGTTGTTCTGGGTCAAATATGAAGGCAAACCCACTTTCCTTTCAGTCTTTTGCTGCAATTGGCAGAAACAAGCATATTTGCTCATTCGGCCTGAAAATGCTTTTAAGCGCATAAAAACTTACACTCTTGATTTCTGGCTAAATAAAAGCTGTTGCAATGATATTTCCATGCTGAACTGAGTTGTTCTGGGTCAAATATGAAGGCAAACCCACTTTCCTTTCAGTCTTTTGCTGCAATTGGCAGAAACAAGCATATTTGCTCATTCGGCCTGAAAATGCTTTTAAGCGCATAAAAACTTACACTCTTGATTTCTGGCTAAATAAAAGCTGTTGCAATGATATTTCCATGCTGAACTGAGTTCTTCTGGGTCAAATATGAAGGCAAACCCACTTTCCTTTCAGTCTTTTGCTGCAATTGGCAGAAACAAGCATATTTGCTCATTCGGCCTGAAAATGCTTTTAAGCGCATAAAAACTTACACTCTTGATTTCTGGCTAAATAAAAGCTGTTGCAATGATATTTCCATGCTGAACTGAGTTGTTCTGGGTCAAATATGAAGGCAAACCCACTTTCCTTTCAGTCTTTTGCTGCAATTGGCAGAAACAAGCATATTTGCTCATTCGGCCTGAAAATGCTTTTAAGCGCATAAAAACTTACACTCTTGATTTCTGGCTAAATAAAAGCTGTTGCAATGATATTTCCATGCTGAACTGAGTTGTTCTGGGTCAAATATGAAGGCAAACCCACTTTCGTTTCAGTCTTTTGCTGCAATTGGCAGAAACAAGCATATTTGCTCATTCGGCCTGAAAATGCTTTTAAGCGCATAAAAACTTACACTCTTGATTTCTGGCTAAATAAAAGCTGTTGCAATGATATTTCCATGCTGAACTGAGTTGTTCTAGGTCAAATATGAAGGCAAACCCACTTTCCTTTCAGTATTTTGCTGCAATTGGCAGAAACAAGCATATTTGCTCATTCGGCCTGAAAATGCTTTTAAGCGCATAAAACTTACACTCTTGATTTCTGGCTAAATAAAAGCTGTTGCAATGATATTTCCATGCTGAACTGAGTTGTTCTGGGTCAAATATGAAGGCAAACCCACTTTCCTTTCAGTCTTTTGCTGCAATTGGCAGAAACAAGCATATTTGCTCATTCGGCCTGAAAATGCTTTTAAGCGCATAAAAACTTACACTCTTGATTTCTGGCTAAATAAAAGCTGTTGCAATGATATTTCCATGCTGAACTGAGTTGTTCTAGGTCAAATATGAAGGCAAACCCACTTTCCTTTCAGTATTTTGCTGCAATTGGCAGAAACAAGCATATTTGCTCATTCGGCCTGAAAATGCTTTTAAGCGCATAAAAACTTACACTCTTGATTTCTGGCTAAATAAAAGCTGTTGCAATGATATTTCCATGCTGAACTGAGTTGTTCTAGGTCAAATATGAAGGCAAACCCACTTTCCTTTCAGTCTTTTGCTGCAATTGGCAGAAATCAGCTCATTCGGCCTGAAAATGCTTTTAAGCGCATAAAAACTTACACTCTTGATTTCTGGCTAAATAAAAGCTGTTGCAATGATATTTCCATGCTGAACTGAGTTGTTCTGGGTCAAATATGAAGGCAAACCCACTTTAGTTTCAGTCTTTTGCTGCAATTGGCAGAAACAAGCATATTTGCTCATTCGGCCTGAAAATGCTTTTAAGCGCATAAAAACTTACACTCTTGATTTCTGGCTAAATAAAAGCTGTTGCAATGATATTTCCATGCTGAACTGAGTTGTTCTAGGTCAAATATGAAGGCAAACCCACTTTCCTTTCAGTATTTTGCTGCAATTGGCAGAAACAAGCATATTTGCTCATTCGGCCTGAAAATGCTTTTAAGCGCATAAAACTTACACTCTTGATTTCTGGCTAAATAAAAGCTGTTGCAATGATATTTCCATGCTGAACTGAGTTGTTCTGGGTCAAATATGAAGGCAAACCCACTTTCCTTTCAGTCTTTTGCTGCAATTGGCAGAAACAAGCATATTTGCTCATTCAGCCTGAAAATGCTTTTAAGCGCATAAAAACTTACACTCTTGATTTCTGGCTAAATAAAAGCTGTTGCAATGATATTTCCATGCTGAACTGAGTTGTTCTGGGTCAAATATGAAGGCAAACCCACTTTCCTTTCAGTCTTTTGCTGCAATTGGCAGAAACAAGCATATTTGCTCATTCAGCCTGAAAATGCTTTTAAGCGCATAAAAACTTACACTCTTGATTTCTGGCTAAATAAAAGCTGTTGCAATGATATTTCCATGCTGAACTGAGTTGTTCTGGGTCAAATATGAAGGCAAACCCACTTTCCTTTCAGTCTTTTGCTGCAATTGGCAGAAACAAGCATATTTGCTCATTCGGCCTGAAAATGCTTTTAAGCGCATAAAAACTTACACTCTTGATTTCTGGCTAAATAAAAGCTGTTGCAATGATATTTCCATGCTGAACTGAGTTGTTCTAGGTCAAATATGAAGGCAAACCCACTTTCCTTTCAGTATTTTGCTGCAATTGGCAGAAACAAGCATATTTGCTCATTCGGCCTGAAAATGCTTTTAAGCGCATAAAAACTTACACTCTTGATTTCTGGCTAAATAAAAGCTGTTGCAATGATATTTCCATGCTGAACTGAGTTGTTCTAGGTCAAATATGAAGGCAAACCCACTTTCCTTTCAGTCTTTTGCTGCAATTGGCAGAAATCAGCTCATTCGGCCTGAAAATGCTTTTAAGCGCATAAAAACTTACACTCTTGATTTCTGGCTAAATAAAAGCTGTTGCAATGATATTTCCATGCTGAACTGAGTTGTTCTGGGTCAAATGTGAAGGCAAACACACTTTCCTTTCAGTATTTTGCTGCAATTGGCAGAAACAAGCATATTTGCTCATTCGGCCTGAAAATGCTTTTAAGCGCATAAAAACTTACACTCTTGATTTCTGGCTAAATAAAAGCTGTTGCAATGATATTTCCATGCTGAACTGAGTTGTTCTGGGTCAAATGTGAAGGCAAACACACTTTCCTTTCAGTCTTTTGCTGCAATTGGCAGAAATCAGCTCATTCGGCCTGAAAATGCTTTTAAGCGCATAAAAACTTACACTCTTGATTTCTGGCTAAATAAAAGCTGTTGCAATGATATTTCCATGCTGAACTGAGTTGTTCTGGGTCAAATATGAAGGCAAACCCACTTTTCTTTCAGTCTTTTGCTGCAATTGGCAGAAACAAGCATATTTGCTCATTCGGCCTGAAAATGCTTTTAAGCGCATAAAAACTTACACTCTTGATTTCTGGCTAAATAAAAGCTGTTGCAATGATATTTCCATGCTGAACTGAGTTGTTCTGGGTCAAATATGAAGGCAAACCCACTTTCCTTTCAGTCTTTTGCTGCAATTGGCAGAAACAAGCATATTTGCTCATTCGGCCTGAAAATGCTTTTAAGCGCATAAAAACTTACACTCTTGATTTCTGGCTAAATAAAAGCTGTTGCAATGATATTTCCATGCTGAACTGAGTTGTTCTGGGTCAAATATGAAGGCAAACCCACTTTCCTTTCAGTCTTTTGCTGCAATTGGCAGAAACAAGCATATTTGCTCATTCGGCCTGAAAATGCTTTTAAGCGCATAAAAACTTACACTCTTGATTTCTGGCTAAATAAAAGCTGTTGCAATGATATTTCCATGCTGAACTGAGTTCTTCTGGGTCAAATATGAAGGCAAACCCACTTTCCTTTCAGTCTTTTGCTGCAATTGGCAGAAACAAGCATATTTGCTCATTCGGCCTGAAAATGCTTTTAAGCGCATAAAAACTTACACTCTTGATTTCTGGCTAAATAAAAGCTGTTGCAATGATATTTCCATGCTGAACTGAGTTGTTCTGGGTCAAATATGAAGGCAAACCCACTTTCCTTTCAGTATTTTGCTGCAATTGGAAGAAATCAGCTCATTCGGCCTGAAAATGCTTTTAAGCGCATAAAAACTTACACTCTTGATTTCTGGCTAAATAAAAGCTGTTGCAATGATATTTCCATGCTGAACTGAGTTGTTCTGGGTCAAATGTGAAGGCAAACACACTTTCCTTTCAGTCTTTTGCTGCAATTGGCAGAAATCAGCTCATTCGGCCTGAAAATGCTTTTAAGCGCATAAAAACTTACACTCTTGATTTCTGGCTAAATAAAAGCTGTTGCAATGATATTTCCATGCTGAACTGAGTTGTTCTGGGTCAAATATGAAGGCAAACCCACTTTCCTTTCAGTCTTTTGCTGCAATTGGCAGAAACAAGCATATTTGCTCATTCGGCCTGAAAATGCTTTTAAGCGCATAAAAACTTACACTCTTGATTTCTGGCTAAATAAAAGCTGTTGCAATGATATTTCCATGCTGAACTGAGTTGTTCTGGGTCAAATATGAAGGCAAACCCACTTTCCTTTCAGTATTTTGCTGCAATTGGCAGAAACAAGCATATTTGCTCATTCGGCCTGAAAATGCTTTTAAGCGCATAAAAACTTACACTCTTGATTTCTGGCTAAATAAAAGCTGTTGCAATGATATTTCCATGCTGAACTGAGTTGTTCTGGGTCAAATGTGAAGGCAAACACACTTTCCTTTCAGTATTTTGCTGCAATTGGCAGAAACAAGCATATTTGCTCATTCGGCCTGAAAATGCTTTTAAGCGCATAAAAACTTACACTCTTGATTTCTGGCTAAATAAAAGCTGTTGCAATGATATTTCCATGCTGAACTGAGTTGTTCTGGGTCAAATGTGAAGGCAAACCCACTTTCCTTTCAGTCTTTTGCTGCAATTGGCAGAAATCAGCTCATTCGGCCTGAAAATGCTTTTAAGCGCATAAAAACTTACACTCTTGATTTCTGGCTAAATAAAAGCTGTTGCAATGATATTTCCATGCTGAACTGAGTTGTTCTGGGTCAAATATGAAGGCAAACCCACTTTCCTTTCAGTCTTTTGCTGCAATTGGCAGAAACAAGCATATTTGCTCATTCGGCCTGAAAATGCTTTTAAGCGCATAAAAACTTACACTCTTGATTTCTGGCTAAATAAAAGCTGTTGCAATGATATTTCCATGCTGAACTGAGTTGTTCTGGGTCAAATATGAAGGCAAACCCACTTTCCTTTCAGTCTTTTGCTGCAATTGGCAGAAACAAGCATATTTGCTCATTCGGCCTGAAAATGCTTTTAAGCGCATAAAACTTACACTCTTGATTTCTGGCTAAATAAAAGCTGTTGCAATGATATTTCCATGCTGAACTGAGTTGTTCTGGGTCAAATGTGAAGGCAAACACACTTTCCTTTCAGTATTTTGCTGCAATTGGCAGAAACAAGCATATTTGCTCATTCGGCCTGAAAATGCTTTTAAGCGCATAAAAACTTACACTCTTGATTTCTGGCTAAATAAAAGCTGTTGCAATGATATTTCCATGCTGAACTGAGTTGTTCTGGGTCAAATGTGAAGGCAAACACACTTTCCTTTCAGTCTTTTGCTGCAATTGGCAGAAATCAGCTCATTCGGCCTGAAAATGCTTTTAAGCGCATAAAAACTTACACTCTTGATTTCTGGCTAAATAAAAGCTGTTGCAATGATATTTCCATGCTGAACTGAGTTGTTCTAGGTCAAATATGAAGGCAAACCCACTTTCCTTTCAGTCTTTTGCTGCAATTGGCAGAAACAAGCATATTTGCTCATTCGGCCTGAAAATGCTTTTAAGCGCATAAAAACTTACACTCTTGATTTCTGGCTAAATAAAAGCTGTTGCAATGATATTTCCATGCTGAACTGAGTTGTTCTGGGTCAAATATGAAGGCAAACCCACTTTCCTTTCAGTCTTTTGCTGCAATTGGCAGAAACAAGCATATTTGCTCATTCGGCCTGAAAATGCTTTTAAGCGCATAAAAACTTACACTCTTGATTTCTGGCTAAATAAAAGCTGTTGCAATGATATTTCCATGCTGAACTGAGTTGTTCTGGGTCAAATATGAAGGCAAACCCACTTTCCTTTCAGTCTTTTGCTGCAATTGGCAGAAACAAGCATATTTGCTCATTCGGCCTGAAAATGCTTTTAAGCGCATAAAAACTTACACTCTTGATTTCTGGCTAAATAAAAGCTGTTGCAATGATATTTCCATGCTGAACTGAGTTGTTCTGGGTCAAATATGAAGGCAAACCCACTTTCCTTTCAGTCTTTTGCTGCAATTGGCAGAAACAAGCATATTTGCTCATTCGGCCTGAAAATGCTTTTAAGCGCATAAAAACTTACACTCTTGATTTCTGGCTAAATAAAAGCTGTTGCAATGATATTTCCATGCTGAAACTGAGTTGTTCTGGGTCAAATATGAAGGCAAACCCACTTTCCTTTCAGTCTTTTGCTGCAATTGGCAGAAACAAGCATATTTGCTCATTCGGCCTGAAAATGCTTTTAAGCGCATAAAAACTTACACTCTTGATTTCTGGCTAAATAAAAGCTGTTGCAATGATATTTCCATGCTGAACTGAGTTGTTCTGGGTCAAATATGAAGGCAAACCCACTTTCCTTTCAGTCTTTTGCTGCAATTGGCAGAAACAAGCATATTTGCTCATTCGGCCTGAAAATGCTTTTAAGCGCATAAAAACTTACACTCTTGATTTCTGGCTAAATAAAAGCTGTTGCAATGATATTTCCATGCTGAACTGAGTTGTTCTGGGTCAAATATGAAGGCAAACCCACTTTCCTTTCAGTCTTTTGCTGCAATTGGCAGAAACAAGCATATTTGCTCATTCGGCCTGAAAATACTTTTAAGCGCATAAAAACTTACACTCTTGATTTCTGGCTAAATAAAAGCTGTTGCAATGATATTTCCATGCTGAACTGAGTTGTTCTGGGTCAAATATGAAGGCAAACCCACTTTCCTTTCAGTCTTTTGCTGCAATTGGCAGAAACAAGCATATTTGCTCATTCGGCCTGAAAATGCTTTTAAGCGCATAAAAACTTACACTCTTGATTTCTGGCTAAATAAAAGCTGTTGCAATGATATTTCCATGCTGAACTGAGTTGTTCTGGGTCAAATATGAAGGCAAACCCACTTTCCTTTCAGTCTTTTGCTGCAATTGGCAGAAACAAGCATATTTGCTCATTCGGCCTGAAAATGCTTTTAAGCGCATAAAAACTTACACTCTTGATTTCTGGCTAAATAAAAGCTGTTGCAATGATATTTCCATGCTGAACTGAGTTGTTCTGGGTCAAATATGAAGGCAAACCCACTTTCCTTTCAGTCTTTTGCTGCAATTGGCAGAAACAAGCATATTTGCTCATTCGGCCTGAAAATGCTTTTAAGCGCATAAAAACTTACACTCTTGATTTCTGGCTAAATAAAAGCTGTTGCAATGATATTTCCATGCTGAACTGAGTTGTTCTGGGTCAAATATGAAGGCAAACCCACTTTCCTTTCAGTCTTTTGCTGCAATTGGCAGAAACAAGCATATTTGCTCATTCGGCCTGAAAATGCTTTTAAGCGCATAAAAACTTACACTCTTGATTTTCGGCTAAATAAAAGCTGTTGCAATGATATTTCCATGCTGAACTGAGTTGTTCTGGGTCAAATATGAAGGCAAACCCACTTTCCTTTCAGTATTTTGCTGCAATTGGCAGAAACAAGCATATTTGCTCATTCGGCCTGAAAATGCTTTTAAGCGCATAAAAACTTACACTCTTGATTTCTGGCTAAATAAAAGCTGTTGCAATGATATTTCCATGCTGAACTGAGTTGTTCTGGGTCAAATATGAAGGCAAACCCACTTTCCTTTCAGTCTTTTGCTGCAATTGGCAGAAACAAGCATATTTGCTCATTCGGCCTGAAAATGCTTTTAAGCGCATAAAAACTTACACTCTTGATTTCTGGCTAAATAAAAGCTGTTACAATGATATTTCCATGCTGAACTGAGTTGTTCTGGGTCAAATGTGAAGGCAAACACACTTTCCTTTCAGTCTTTTGCTGCAATTGGCAGAAATCAGCTCATTCAGCCTGAAAATGCTTTTAAGCGCATAAAAACTTACACTCTTGATTTCTGGCTAAATAAAAGCTGTTGCAATGATATTTCCATGCTGAACTGAGTTGTTCTGGGTCAAATATGAAGGCAAACACATTTTCCTTTCAGTATTTTGCTGCAATTGGCAGAAATCAGCTCATTCGGCCTGAAAATGCTTTTAAGCGCATAAAAACTTACACTCTTGATTTCTGGCTAAATAAAAGCTGTTGCAATGATATTTCCATGCTGAACTGAGTTGTTCTGGGTCAAATATGAAGGCAAACCCACTTTCCTTTCAGTATTTTGCTGCAATTGGCAGAAACAAGCATATTTGCTCATTCGGCCTGAAAATGCTTTTAAGCGCATAAAAACTTACACTCTTGATTTCTGGCTAAATAAAAGCTGTTGCAATGATATTTCCATGCTGAACTGAGTTGTTCTGGGTCAAATATGAAGGCAAACCCACTTTCCTTTCAGTCTTTTGCTGCAATTGGCAGAAACAAGCATATTTGCTCATTCGGCCTGAAAATGCTTTTAAGCGCATAAAACTTACACTCTTGATTTCTGGCTAAATAAAAGCTGTTGCAATGATATTTCCATGCTGAACTGAGTTGTTCTAGGTCAAATATGAAGGCAAACCCACTTTCCTTTCAGTATTTTGCTGGAATTGGCAGAAACAAGCATATTTGCTCATTCGGCCTGAAAATGCTTTTAAGCGCATAAAAACTTACACTCTTGATTTCTGGCTAAATAAAAGCTGTTGCAATGATATTTCCATGCTGAACTGAGTTGTTCTGGGTCAAATATGAAGGCAAACCCACTTTCCTTTCAGTCTTTTGCTGCAATTGGCAGAAACAAGCATATTTGCTCATTCGGCCTGAAAATGCTTTTAAGCGCATAAAACTTACACTCTTGATTTCTGGCTAAATAAAAGCTGTTGCAATGATATTTCCATGCTGAACTGAGTTGTTCTGGGTCAAATATGAAGGAAAACCCACTTTCCTTTCAGTCTTTTGCTGCAATTGGCAGAAACAAGCATATTTGCTCATTCGGCCTGAAAATGCTTTTAAGCGCATAAAAACTTACACTCTTGATTTCTGGCTAAATAAAAGCTGTTGCAATGATATTTCCATGCTGAACTGAGTTGTTCTGGGTCAAATATGAAGGCAAACCCACTTTCCTTTCAGTCTTTTGCTGCAATTGGCAGAAACAAGCATATTTGCTCATTCGGCCTGAAAATGCTTTTAAGCGCATAAAAACTTACACTCTTGATTTCTGGCTAAATAAAAGCTGTTGCAATGATATTTCCATGCTGAACTGAGTTGTTCTGGGTCAAATATGAAGGCAAACCCACTTTCCTTTCAGTCTTTTGCTGCAATTGGCAGAAACAAGCATATTTGCTCATTCGGCCTGAAAATGCTTTTAAGCGCATAAAAACTTACACTCTTGATTTCTGGCTAAATAAAAGCTGTTGCAATGATATTTCCATGCTGAACTGAGTTGTTCTGGGTCAAATATGAAGGCAAACCCACTTTCCTTTCAGTCTTTTGCTGCAATTGGCAGAAACAAGCATATTTGCTCATTCGGCCTGAAAATGCTTTTAAGCGCATAAAAACTTACACTCTTGATTTCTGGCTAAATAAAAGCTGTTGCAATGATATTTCCATGCTGAACTGAGTTGTTCTGGGTCAAATATGAAGGCAAACCCACTTTCCTTTCAGTATTTTGCTGCAATTGGCAGAAACAAGCATATTTGCTCATTCGGCCTGAAAATGCTTTTAAGCGCATAAAAACTTACACTCTTGATTTCTGGCTAAATAAAAGCTGTTACAATGATATTTCCATGCTGAACTGAGTTGTTCTGGGTCAAATGTGAAGGCAAACACACTTTCCTTTCAGTCTTTTGCTGCAATTGGCAGAAATCAGCTCATTCAGCCTGAAAATGCTTTTAAGCGCATAAAAACTTACACTCTTGATTTCTGGCTAAATAAAAGCTGTTGCAATGATATTTCCATGCTGAACTGAGTTGTTCTGGGTCAAATGTGAAGGCAAACACACTTTCCTTTCAGTATTTTGCTGCAATTGGCAGAAATCAGCTCATTCGGCCTAAAAATGCTTTTAAGCGCATAAAAACTTACACTCTTGATTTCTGGCTAAATAAAAGCTGTTGCAATGATATTTCCATGCTGAACTGAGTTGTTCTGGGTCAAATATGAAGGCAAACCCACTTTCCTTTCAGTATTTTGCTGCAATTGGCAGAAACAAGCATATTTGCTCATTCGGCCTGAAAATGCTTTTAAGCGCATAAAAACTTACACTCTTGATTTCTGGCTAAATAAAAGCTGTTGCAATGATATTTCCATGCTGAACTGAGTTGTTCTGGGTCAAATATGAAGGCAAACCCACTTTCCTTTCAGTATTTTGCTGCAATTGGCAGAAACAAGCATATTTGCTCATTCGGCCTGAAAATGCTTTTAAGCGCATAAAACTTACACTCTTGATTTCTGGCTAAATAAAAGCTGTTGCAATGATATTTCCATGCTGAACTGAGTTGTTCTAGGTCAAATATGAAGGCAAACCCACTTTCCTTTCAGTATTTTGCTGGAATTGGCAGAAACAAGCATATTTGCTCATTCGGCCTGAAAATGCTTTTAAGCGCATAAAAACTTACACTCTTGATTTCTGGCTAAATAAAAGCTGTTGCAATGATATTTCCATGCTGAACTGAGTTGTTCTGGGTCAAATGTGAAGGCAAACACACTTTCCTTTCAGTCTTTTGCTGCAATTGGCAGAAATCAGCTCATTCGGCCTGAAAATGCTTTTAAGCGCATAAAAACTTACACTCTTGATTTCTGGCTAAATAAAAGCTGTTGCAATGATATTTCCATGCTGAACTGAGTTGTTCTGGGTCAAATGTGAAGGCAAACACACTTTCCTTTCAGTCTTTTGCTGCAATTGGCAGAAATCAGCTCATTCGGCCTGAAAATGCTTTTAAGCGCATAAAAACTTACACTCTTGATTTCTGGCTAAATAAAAGCTGTTGCAATGATATTTCCATGCTGAACTGAGTTGTTCTAGGTCAAATATGAAGGCAAACCCACTTTCCTTTCAGTCTTTTGCTGCAATTGGCAGAAACAAGCATATTTGCTCATTCGGCCTGAAAATGCTTTTAAGCGCATAAAATCTTACACTCTTGATTTCTGGCTAAATAAAAGCTGTTGCAATGATATTTCCATGCTGAACTGAGTTGTTCTGGGTCAAATATGAAGGCAAACCCACTTTCCTTTCAGTCTTTTGCTGCAATTGGCAGAAACAAGCATATTTGCTCATTCGGCCTGAAAATGCTTTTAAGCGCATAAAAACCTACACTCTTGATTTCTGGCTAAATAAAAGCTGTTGCAATGATATTTCCATGCTGAACTGAGTTGTTCTAGGTCAAATATGAAGGCAAACCCACTTTCCTTTCAGTCTTTTGCTGCAATTGGCAGAAACAAGCATATTTGCTCATTCGGCCTGAAAATGCTTTTAAGCGCATAAAAACCTACACTCTTGATTTCTGGCTAAATGAAAGCTGTTGCAATGATATTTCCATGCTGAACTGAGTTGTTCTAGGTCAAATATGAAGGCAAACCCACTTTCCTTTCAGTATTTTGCTGCAATTGGCAGAAACAAGCATATTTGCTCATTCGGCCTGAAAATGCTTTTAAGCGCATAAAAACTTACACTCTTGATTTCTGGCTAAATAAAAGCTGTTGCAATGATATTTCCATGCTGAACTGAGTTGTTCTGGGTCAAATGTGAAGGCAAACACACTGTCCTTTCAGTCTTTTGCTGCAATTGGCAGAAATCAGCTCATTCGGCCTGAAAATGCTTTTAAGCGCATAAAAACTTACACTCTTGATTTCTGGCTAAATAAAAGCTGTTGCAATGATATTTCCATGCTGAACTGAGTTGTTCTGGGTCAAATATGAAGGCAAACCCACTTTCCTTTCAGTCTTTTGCTGCAATTGGCAGAAACAAGCATATTTGCTCATTCGGCCTGAAAATGCTTTTAAGCGCATAAAAACTTACACTCTTGATTTCTGGCTAAATAAAAGCTGTTGCAATGATATTTCCATGCTGAACTGAGTTGTTCTGGGTCAAATATGAAGGCAAACCCACTTTCCTTTCAGTCTTTTGCTGCAATTGGCAGAAACAAGCATATTTGCTCATTCGGCCTGAAAATGCTTTTAAGCGCATAAAAACTTACACTCTTGATTTCTGGCTAAATAAAAGCTGTTGCAATGATATTTCCATGCTGAACTGAGTTGTTCTAGGTCAAATATGAAGGCAAACCCACTTTCCTTTCAGTATTTTGCTGTAATTGGCAGAAACAAGCATATTTGCTCATTCGGCCTGAAAATGCTTTTAAGCGCATAAAACTTACACTCTTGATTTCTGGCTAAATAAAAGCTGTTGCAATGATATTTCCATGCTGAACTGAGTTGTTCTAGGTCAAATATGAAGGCAAACCCACTTTCCTTTCAGTCTTTTGCTGCAATTGGCAGAAACAAGCATATTTGCTCATTCGGCCTGAAAATGCTTTTAAGCGCATAAAAACTTACACTCTTGATTTCTGGCTAAATAAAAGCTGTTGCAATGATATTTCCATGCTGAACTGAGTTGTTCTGGGTCAAATATGAAGGCAAACCCACTTTCCTTTCAGTCTTTTGCTGCAATTGGCAGAAACAAGCATATTTGCTCATTCGGCCTGAAAATGCTTTTAAGCGCATAAAAACTTACACTCTTGATTTCTGGCTAAATAAAAGCTGTTGCAATGATATTTCCATGCTGAACTGAGTTGTTCTGGGTCAAATATGAAGGCAAACCCACTTTCCTTTCAGTCTTTTGCTGCAATTGGCAGAAACAAGAATATTTGCTCATTCGGCCTGAAAATGCTTTTAAGCGCATAAAAACTTACACTCTTGATTTCTGGCTAAATAAAAGCTGTTGCAATGATATTTCCATGCTGAACTGAGTTGTTCTGGGTCAAATATGAAGGCAAACCCACTTTCCTTTCAGTCTTTTGCTGCAATTGGCAGAAACAAGCATATTTGCTCATTCGGCCTGAAAATGCTTTTAAGCGCATAAAATCTTACACTCTTGATTTCTGGCTAAATAAAAGCTGTTGCAATGATATTTCCATGCTGAACTGAGTTGTTCTAGGTCAAATATGAAGGCAAACCCACTTTCCTTTCAGTATTTTGCTGCAATTGGCAGAAACAAGCATATTTACTCATTCGGCCTGAAAATGCTTTTAAGCGCATAAAAACTTACACTCTTGATTTCTGGCTAAATAAAAGCTGTTGCAATGATATTTCCATGCTGAACTGAGTTGTTCTGGGTCAAATATGAAGGCAAACCCACTTTCCTTTCAGTATTTTGCTGCAATTGGCAGAAACAAGCATATTTGCTCATTCGGCCTGAAAATGCTTTTAAGCGCATAAAAACTTACACTCTTGATTTCTGGCTAAATAAAAGCTGTTGCAATGATATTTCCATGCTGAACTGAGTTGTTCTGGGTCAAATATGAAGGCAAACCCACTTTCCTTTCAGTCTTTTGCTGCAATTGGCAGAAACAAGCATATTTGCTCATTCGGCCTGAAAATGCTTTTAAGCGCATAAAAACTTACACTCTTGATTTCTGGCTAAATAAAAGCTGTTGCAATGATATTTCCATGCTGAACTGAGTTGTTCTGGGTCAAATATGAAGGCAAACCCACTTTCCTTTCAGTCTTTTGCTGCAATTGGCAGAAACAAGCATATTTGCTCATTCGGCCTGAAAATGCTTTTAAGCGCATAAAAACTTACACTCTTGATTTCTGGCTAAATAAAAGCTGTTGCAATGATATTTCCATGCTGAACTGAGTTGTTCTGGGTCAAATATGAAGGCAAACCCACTTTCCTTTCAGTCTTTTGCTGCAATTGGCAGAAACAAGCATATTTGCTCATTCGGCCTGAAAATGCTTTTAAGCGCATAAAAACTTACACTCTTGATTTCTGGCTAAATAAAAGCTGTTGCAATGATATTTCCATGCTGAACTGAGTTGTTCTGGGTCAAATATGAAGGCAAACCCACTTTCCTTTCAGTCTTTTGCTGCAATTGGCAGAAACAAGCATATTTGCTCATTCGGCCTGAAAATGCTTTTAAGCGCATAAAAACTTACACTCTTGATTTCTGGCTAAATAAAAGCTGTTGCAATGATATTTCCATGCTGAACTGAGTTGTTCTGGGTCAAATATGAAGGCAAACCCACTTTCCTTTCAGTCTTTTGCTGCAATTGGCAGAAACAAGAATATTTGCTCATTCGGCCTGAAAATGCTTTTAAGCGCATAAAAACTTACACTCTTGATTTCTGGCTAAATAAAAGCTGTTGCAATGATATTTCCATGCTGAACTGAGTTGTTCTGGGTCAAATATGAAGGCAAACCCACTTTCCTTTCAGTCTTTTGCTGCAATTGGCAGAAACAAGCATATTTGCTCATTCGGCCTGAAAATGCTTTTAAGCGCATAAAATCTTACACTCTTGATTTCTGGCTAAATAAAAGCTGTTGCAATGATATTTCCATGCTGAACTGAGTTGTTCTAGGTCAAATATGAAGGCAAACCCACTTTCCTTTCAGTATTTTGCTGCAATTGGCAGAAATAAGCATATTTACTCATTCGGCCTGAAAATGCTTTTAAGCGCATAAAAACTTACACTCTTGATTTCTGGCTAAATAAAAGCTGTTGCAATGATATTTCCATGCTGAACTGAGTTGTTCTGGGTCAAATATGAAGGCAAACCCACTTTCCTTTCAGTATTTTGCTGCAATTGGCAGAAACAAGCATATTTGCTCATTCGGCCTGAAAATGCTTTTAAGCGCATAAAAACTTACACTCTTGATTTCTGGCTAAATAAAAGCTGTTGCAATGATATTTCCATGCTGAACTGAGTTGTTCTGGGTCAAATATGAAGGCAAACCCACTTTCCTTTCAGTCTTTTGCTGCAATTGGCAGAAACAAGCATATTTGCTCATTCGGCCTGAAAATGCTTTTAAGCGCATAAAAACTTACACTCTTGATTTCTGGCTAAATAAAAGCTGTTGCAATGATATTTCCATGCTGAACTGAGTTGTTCTGGGTCAAATATGAAGGCAAACCCACTTTCCTTTCAGTCTTTTGCTGCAATTGGCAGAAACAAGCATATTTGCTCATTCGGCCTGAAAATGCTTTTAAGCGCATAAAAACTTACACTCTTGATTTCTGGCTAAATAAAAGCTGTTGCAATGATATTTCCATGCTGAACTGAGTTGTTCTGGGTCAAATATGAAGGCAAACCCACTTTCCTTTCAGTCTTTTGCTGCAATTGGCAGAAACAAGCATATTTGCTCATTCGGCCTGAAAATGCTTTTAAGCGCATAAAAACTTACACTCTTGATTTCTGGCTAAATAAAAGCTGTTGCAATGATATTTCCATGCTGAACTGAGTTGTTCTGGGTCAAATATGAAGGCAAACCCACTTTCCTTTCAGTCTTTTGCTGCAATTGGCAGAAACAAGCATATTTGCTCATTCGGCCTGAAAATGCTTTTAAGCGCATAAAAACTTACACTCTTGATTTCTGGCTAAATAAAAGCTGTTGCAATGATATTTCCATGCTGAACTGAGTTGTTCTGGGTCAAATATGAAGGCAAACCCACTTTCCTTTCAGTCTTTTGCTGCAATTGGCAGAAACAAGCATATTTGCTCATTCGGCCTGAAAATGCTTTTAAGCGCATAAAAACTTACACTCTTGATTTCTGGCTAAATAAAAGCTGTTGCAATGATATTTCCATGCTGAACTGAGTTGTTCTAGGTCAAATATGAAGGCAAACCCACTTTCCTTTCAGTATTTTGCTGCAATTGGCAGAAACAAGCATATTTGCTCATTCGGCCTGAAAATGCTTTTAAGCGCATAAAAACTTACACTCTTGATTTCTGGCTAAATAAAAGCTGTTGCAATGATATTTCCATGCTGAACTGAGTTGTTCTGGGTCAAATGTGAAGGCAAACACACTTTCCTTTCAGTATTTTGCTGCAATTGGCAGAAACAAGCATATTTGCTCATTCGGCCTGAAAATGCTTTTAAGCGCATAAAAACTTACACTCTTGATTTCTGGCTAAATAAAAGCTGTTGCAATGATATTTCCATGCTGAACTGAGTTGTTCTGGGTCAAATGTGAAGGCAAACACACTTTCCTTTCAGTCTTTTGCTGCAATTGGCAGAAATCAGCTCATTCGGCCTGAAAATGCTTTTAAGCGCATAAAAACTTACACTCTTGATTTCTGGCTAAATAAAAGCTGTTGCAATGATATTTCCATGCTGAACTGAGTTGTTCTAGGTCAAATATGAAGGCAAACCCACTTTCCTTTCAGTATTTTGCTGCAATTGGCAGAAACAAGCATATTTGCTCATTCGGCCTGAAAATGCTTTTAAGCGCATAAAAACTTACACTCTTGATTTCTGGCTAAATAAAAGCTGTTGCAATGATATTTCCATGCTGAACTGAGTTGTTCTAGGTCAAATATGAAGGCAAACCCACTTTCCTTTCAGTATTTTGCTGCAATTGGCAGAAACAAGCATATTTGCTCATTCGGCCTGAAAATGCTTTTAAGCGCATAAAAACTTACACTCTTGATTTCTGGCAAAATAAAAGCTGTTGCAATGATATTTCCATGCTGAACTGAGTTGTTCTAGGTCAAATATGAAGGCAAACCCACTTTCCTTTCAGTATTTTGCTGCAATTGGCAGAAATCAGCTCATTCGGCCTGAAAATGCTTTTAAGCGCATAAAAACTTACACTCTTGATTTCTGGCTAAATAAAAGCTGTTGCAATGATATTTCCATGCTGAACTGAGTTGTTCTGGGTCAAATGTGAAGGCAAACACACTTTCCTTTCAGTCTTTTGCTGCAATTGGCAGAAATCAGCTCATTCGGCCTGAAAATGCTTTTAAGCGCATAAAAACTTACACTCTTGATTTCTGGCTAAATAAAAGCTGTTGCAATGATATTTCCATGCTGAACTGAGTTGTTCTGGGTCAAATATGAAGGCAAACCCACTTTCCTTTCAGTCTTTTGCTGCAATTGGCAGAAACAAGCATATTTGCTCATTCGGCCTGAAAATGCTTTTAAGCGCATAAAAACTTACACTCTTGATTTCTGGCTATATAAAAGCTGTTGCAATGATATTTCCATGCTGAACTGAGTTGTTCTGGGTCAAATATGAAGGCAAACCCACTTTCCTTTCAGTCTTTTGCTGCAATTGGCAGAAACAAGCATATTTGCTCATTCGGCCTGAAAATGCTTTTAAGCGCATAAAAACTTACACTCTTGATTTCTGGCTAAATAAAAGCTGTTGCAATGATATTTCCATGCTGAACTGAGTTGTTCTAGGTCAAATATGAAGGCAAACCCACTTTCCTTTCAGTCTTTTGCTGCAATTGGCAGAAATCAGCTCATTCGGCCTGAAAATGCTTTTAAGCGCATAAAAACTTACACTCTTGATTTCTGGCTAAATAAAAGCTGTTGCAATGATATTTCCATGCTGAACTGAGTTGTTCTGGGTCAAATGTGAAGGCAAACACACTTTCCTTTCAGTATTTTGCTGCAATTGGCAGAAACAAGCATATTTGCTCATTCGGCCTGAAAATGCTTATAAGCGCATAAAAACTTACACTCTTGATTTCTGGCTAAATAAAAGCTGTTGCAATGATATTTCCATGCTGAACTGAGTTGTTCTGGGTCAAATGTGAAGGCAAACACACTTTCCTTTCAGTCTTTTGCTGCAATTGGCAGAAATCAGCTCATTCGGCCTGAAAATGCTTTTAAGCGCATAAAAACTTACACTCTTGATTTCTGGCTAAATAAAAGCTGTTGCAATGATATTTCCATGCTGAACTGAGTTGTTCTGGGTCAAATATGAAGGCAAACCCACTTTCCTTTCAGTCTTTTGCTGCAATTGGCAGAAACAAGCATATTTGCTCATTCGGCCTGAAAATGCTTTTAAGCGCATAAAAACTTACACTCTTGATTTCTGGCTAAATAAAAGCTGTTGCAATGATATTTCCATGCTGAACTGAGTTGTTCTGGGTCAAATGTGAAGGCAAACACACTTTCCTTTCAGTATTTTGCTGCAATTGGCAGAAACAAGCATATTTGCTCATTCGGCCTGAAAATGCTTTTAAGCGCATAAAAACTTACACTCTTGATTTCTGGCTAAATAAAAGCTGTTGCAATGATATTTCCATGCTGAACTGAGTTGTTCTGGGTCAAATGTGAAGGCAAACACACTTTCCTTTCAGTCTTTTGCTGCAATTGGCAGAAATCAGCTCATTCGGCCTGAAAATGCTTTTAAGCGCATAAAAACTTACACTCTTGATTTCTGGCTAAATAAAAGCTGTTGCAATGATATTTCCATGCTGAACTGAGTTCTTCTGGGTCAAATATGAAGGCAAACCCACTTTCCTTTCAGTCTTTGCTGCAATTGGCAGAAACAAGCATATTTGCTCATTCGGCCTGAAAATGCTTTTAAGCGCATAAAAACTTACACTCTTGATTTCTGGCTAAATAAAAGCTGTTGCAATGATATTTCCATGCTGAACTGAGTTGTTCTGGGTCAAATATGAAGGCAAACCCACTTTCCTTTCAGTCTTTGCTGCAATTGGCAGAAACAAGCATATTTGCTCATTCGGCCTGAAAATGCTTTTAAGCGCATAAAAACTTACACTCTTGATTTCTGGCTAAATAAAAGCTGTTGCAATGATATTTCCATGCTGAACTGAGTTCTTCTGGGTCAAATATGAAGGCAAACCCACTTTCCTTTCAGTCTTTTGCTGCAATTGGCAGAAACAAGCATATTTGCTCATTCGGCCTGAAAATGCTTTTAAGCGCATAAAAACTTACACTCTTGATTTCTGGCTAAATAAAAGCTGTTGCAATGATATTTCCATGCTGAACTGAGTTGTTCTAGGTCAAATATGAAGGCAAACCCACTTTCCTTTCAGTCTTTTGCTGCAATTGGCAGAAATCAGCTCATTCGGCCTGAAAATGCTTTTAAGCGCATAAAAACTTACACTCTTGATTTCTGGCTAAATAAAAGCTGTTGCAATGATATTTCCATGCTGAACTGAGTTGTTCTGGGTCAAATGTGAAGGCAAACACACTTTCCTTTCAGTATTTTGCTGCAATTGGCAGAAACAAGCATATTTGCTCATTCGGCCTGAAAATGCTTATAAGCGCATAAAAACTTACACTCTTGATTTCTGGCTAAATAAAAGCTGTTGCAATGATATTTCCATGCTGAACTGAGTTGTTCTGGGTCAAATGTGAAGGCAAACACACTTTCCTTTCAGTCTTTTGCTGCAATTGGCAGAAATCAGCTCATTCGGCCTGAAAATGCTTTTAAGCGCATAAAAACTTACACTCTTGATTTCTGGCTAAATAAAAGCTGTTGCAATGATATTTCCATGCTGAACTGAGTTGTTCTGGGTCAAATATGAAGGCAAACCCACTTTCCTTTCAGTCTTTTGCTGCAATTGGCAGAAACAAGCATATTTGCTCATTCGGCCTGAAAATGCTTTTAAGCGCATAAAAACTTACACTCTTGATTTCTGGCTAAATAAAAGCTGTTGCAATGATATTTCCATGCTGAACTGAGTTGTTCTGGGTCAAATGTGAAGGCAAACACACTTTCCTTTCAGTATTTTGCTGCAATTGGCAGAAACAAGCATATTTGCTCATTCGGCCTGAAAATGCTTTTAAGCGCATAAAAACTTACACTCTTGATTTCTGGCTAAATAAAAGCTGTTGCAATGATATTTCCATGCTGAACTGAGTTGTTCTGGGTCAAATGTGAAGGCAAACACACTTTCCTTTCAGTCTTTTGCTGCAATTGGCAGAAATCAGCTCATTCGGCCTGAAAATGCTTTTAAGCGCATAAAAACTTACACTCTTGATTTCTGGCTAAATAAAAGCTGTTGCAATGATATTTCCATGCTGAACTGAGTTCTTCTGGGTCAAATATGAAGGCAAACCCACTTTCCTTTCAGTCTTTGCTGCAATTGGCAGAAACAAGCATATTTGCTCATTCGGCCTGAAAATGCTTTTAAGCGCATAAAAACTTACACTCTTGATTTCTGGCTAAATAAAAGCTGTTGCAATGATATTTCCATGCTGAACTGAGTTGTTCTGGGTCAAATATGAAGGCAAACCCACTTTCCTTTCAGTCTTTTGCTGCAATTGGCAGAAACAAGCATATTTGCTCATTCGGCCTGAAAATGCTTTTAAGCGCATAAAAACTTACACTCTTGATTTCTGGCTAAATAAAAGCTGTTGCAATGATATTTCCATGCTGAACTGAGTTGTTCTGGGTCAAATATGAAGGCAAACCCACTTTCCTTTCAGTCTTTTGCTGCAATTGGCAGAAACAAGCATATTTGCTCATTCGGCCTGAAAATGCTTTTAAGCGCATAAAAACTTACACTCTTGATTTCTGGCTAAATAAAAGCTGTTGCAATGATATTTCCATGCTGAACTGAGTTCTTCTGGGTCAAATATGAAGGCAAACCCACTTTCCTTTCAGTCTTTTGCTGCAATTGGCAGAAACAAGCATATTTGCTCATTCGGCCTGAAAATGCTTTTAAGCGCATAAAAACTTACACTCTTGATTTCTGGCTAAATAAAAGCTGTTGCAATGATATTTCCATGCTGAACTGAGTTGTTCTGGGTCAAATATGAAGGCAAACCCACTTTCCTTTCAGTCTTTTGCTGCAATTGGCAGAAACAAGCATATTTGCTCATTCGGCCTGAAAATGCTTTTAAGCGCATAAAAACTTACACTCTTGATTTCTGGCTAAATAAAAGCTGTTGCAATGATATTTCCATGCTGAACTGAGTTGTTCTGGGTCAAATATGAAGGCAAACCCACTTTCGTTTCAGTCTTTTGCTGCAATTGGCAGAAACAAGCATATTTGCTCATTCGGCCTGAAAATGCTTTTAAGCGCATAAAAACTTACACTCTTGATTTCTGGCTAAATAAAAGCTGTTGCAATGATATTTCCATGCTGAACTGAGTTGTTCTAGGTCAAATATGAAGGCAAACCCACTTTCCTTTCAGTATTTTGCTGCAATTGGCAGAAACAAGCATATTTGCTCATTCGGCCTGAAAATGCTTTTAAGCGCATAAAACTTACACTCTTGATTTCTGGCTAAATAAAAGCTGTTGCAATGATATTTCCATGCTGAACTGAGTTGTTCTGGGTCAAATATGAAGGCAAACCCACTTTCCTTTCAGTCTTTTGCTGCAATTGGCAGAAACAAGCATATTTGCTCATTCGGCCTGAAAATGCTTTTAAGCGCATAAAAACTTACACTCTTGATTTCTGGCTAAATAAAAGCTGTTGCAATGATATTTCCATGCTGAACTGAGTTGTTCTAGGTCAAATATGAAGGCAAACCCACTTTCCTTTCAGTATTTTGCTGCAATTGGCAGAAACAAGCATATTTGCTCATTCGGCCTGAAAATGCTTTTAAGCGCATAAAAACTTACACTCTTGATTTCTGGCTAAATAAAAGCTGTTGCAATGATATTTCCATGCTGAACTGAGTTGTTCTAGGTCAAATATGAAGGCAAACCCACTTTCCTTTCAGTCTTTTGCTGCAATTGGCAGAAATCAGCTCATTCGGCCTGAAAATGCTTTTAAGCGCATAAAAACTTACACTCTTGATTTCTGGCTAAATAAAAGCTGTTGCAATGATATTTCCATGCTGAACTGAGTTGTTCTGGGTCAAATATGAAGGCAAACCCACTTTAGTTTCAGTCTTTTGCTGCAATTGGCAGAAACAAGCATATTTGCTCATTCGGCCTGAAAATGCTTTTAAGCGCATAAAAACTTACACTCTTGATTTCTGGCTAAATAAAAGCTGTTGCAATGATATTTCCATGCTGAACTGAGTTGTTCTAGGTCAAATATGAAGGCAAACCCACTTTCCTTTCAGTATTTTGCTGCAATTGGCAGAAACAAGCATATTTGCTCATTCGGCCTGAAAATGCTTTTAAGCGCATAAAACTTACACTCTTGATTTCTGGCTAAATAAAAGCTGTTGCAATGATATTTCCATGCTGAACTGAGTTGTTCTGGGTCAAATATGAAGGCAAACCCACTTTCCTTTCAGTCTTTTGCTGCAATTGGCAGAAACAAGCATATTTGCTCATTCAGCCTGAAAATGCTTTTAAGCGCATAAAAACTTACACTCTTGATTTCTGGCTAAATAAAAGCTGTTGCAATGATATTTCCATGCTGAACTGAGTTGTTCTGGGTCAAATATGAAGGCAAACCCACTTTCCTTTCAGTCTTTTGCTGCAATTGGCAGAAACAAGCATATTTGCTCATTCAGCCTGAAAATGCTTTTAAGCGCATAAAAACTTACACTCTTGATTTCTGGCTAAATAAAAGCTGTTGCAATGATATTTCCATGCTGAACTGAGTTGTTCTGGGTCAAATATGAAGGCAAACCCACTTTCCTTTCAGTCTTTTGCTGCAATTGGCAGAAACAAGCATATTTGCTCATTCGGCCTGAAAATGCTTTTAAGCGCATAAAAACTTACACTCTTGATTTCTGGCTAAATAAAAGCTGTTGCAATGATATTTCCATGCTGAACTGAGTTGTTCTAGGTCAAATATGAAGGCAAACCCACTTTCCTTTCAGTATTTTGCTGCAATTGGCAGAAACAAGCATATTTGCTCATTCGGCCTGAAAATGCTTTTAAGCGCATAAAAACTTACACTCTTGATTTCTGGCTAAATAAAAGCTGTTGCAATGATATTTCCATGCTGAACTGAGTTGTTCTAGGTCAAATATGAAGGCAAACCCACTTTCCTTTCAGTCTTTTGCTGCAATTGGCAGAAATCAGCTCATTCGGCCTGAAAATGCTTTTAAGCGCATAAAAACTTACACTCTTGATTTCTGGCTAAATAAAAGCTGTTGCAATGATATTTCCATGCTGAACTGAGTTGTTCTGGGTCAAATGTGAAGGCAAACACACTTTCCTTTCAGTATTTTGCTGCAATTGGCAGAAACAAGCATATTTGCTCATTCGGCCTGAAAATGCTTTTAAGCGCATAAAAACTTACACTCTTGATTTCTGGCTAAATAAAAGCTGTTGCAATGATATTTCCATGCTGAACTGAGTTGTTCTGGGTCAAATGTGAAGGCAAACACACTTTCCTTTCAGTCTTTTGCTGCAATTGGCAGAAATCAGCTCATTCGGCCTGAAAATGCTTTTAAGCGCATAAAAACTTACACTCTTGATTTCTGGCTAAATAAAAGCTGTTGCAATGATATTTCCATGCTGAACTGAGTTGTTCTGGGTCAAATATGAAGGCAAACCCACTTTTCTTTCAGTCTTTTGCTGCAATTGGCAGAAACAAGCATATTTGCTCATTCGGCCTGAAAATGCTTTTAAGCGCATAAAAACTTACACTCTTGATTTCTGGCTAAATAAAAGCTGTTGCAATGATATTTCCATGCTGAACTGAGTTGTTCTGGGTCAAATATGAAGGCAAACCCACTTTCCTTTCAGTCTTTTGCTGCAATTGGCAGAAACAAGCATATTTGCTCATTCGGCCTGAAAATGCTTTTAAGCGCATAAAAACTTACACTCTTGATTTCTGGCTAAATAAAAGCTGTTGCAATGATATTTCCATGCTGAACTGAGTTGTTCTGGGTCAAATATGAAGGCAAACCCACTTTCCTTTCAGTATTTTGCTGCAATTGGAAGAAATCAGCTCATTCGGCCTGAAAATGCTTTTAAGCGCATAAAAACTTACACTCTTGATTTCTGGCTAAATAAAAGCTGTTGCAATGATATTTCCATGCTGAACTGAGTTGTTCTGGGTCAAATGTGAAGGCAAACACACTTTCCTTTCAGTCTTTTGCTGCAATTGGCAGAAATCAGCTCATTCGGCCTGAAAATGCTTTTAAGCGCATAAAAACTTACACTCTTGATTTCTGGCTAAATAAAAGCTGTTGCAATGATATTTCCATGCTGAACTGAGTTGTTCTGGGTCAAATATGAAGGCAAACCCACTTTCCTTTCAGTCTTTTGCTGCAATTGGCAGAAACAAGCATATTTGCTCATTCGGCCTGAAAATGCTTTTAAGCGCATAAAAACTTACACTCTTGATTTCTGGCTAAATAAAAGCTGTTGCAATGATATTTCCATGCTGAACTGAGTTGTTCTGGGTCAAATATGAAGGCAAACCCACTTTCCTTTCAGTATTTTGCTGCAATTGGCAGAAACAAGCATATTTGCTCATTCGGCCTGAAAATGCTTTTAAGCGCATAAAAACTTACACTCTTGATTTCTGGCTAAATAAAAGCTGTTGCAATGATATTTCCATGCTGAACTGAGTTGTTCTGGGTCAAATGTGAAGGCAAACACACTTTCCTTTCAGTATTTTGCTGCAATTGGCAGAAACAAGCATATTTGCTCATTCGGCCTGAAAATGCTTTTAAGCGCATAAAAACTTACACTCTTGATTTCTGGCTAAATAAAAGCTGTTGCAATGATATTTCCATGCTGAACTGAGTTGTTCTGGGTCAAATGTGAAGGCAAACCCACTTTCCTTTCAGTCTTTTGCTGCAATTGGCAGAAATCAGCTCATTCGGCCTGAAAATGCTTTTAAGCGCATAAAAACTTACACTCTTGATTTCTGGCTAAATAAAAGCTGTTGCAATGATATTTCCATGCTGAACTGAGTTCTTCTGGGTCAAATATGAAGGCAAACCCACTTTCCTTTCAGTCTTTTGCTGCAATTGGCAGAAACAAGCATATTTGCTCATTCGGCCTGAAAATGCTTTTAAGCGCATAAAAACTTACACTCTTGATTTCTGGCTAAATAAAAGCTGTTGCAATGATATTTCCATGCTGAACTGAGTTGTTCTGGGTCAAATATGAAGGCAAACCCACTTTCCTTTCAGTCTTTTGCTGCAATTGGCAGAAACAAGCATATTTGCTCATTCGGCCTGAAAATGCTTTTAAGCGCATAAAACTTACACTCTTGATTTCTGGCTAAATAAAAGCTGTTGCAATGATATTTCCATGCTGAACTGAGTTGTTCTGGGTCAAATGTGAAGGCAAACACACTTTCCTTTCAGTATTTTGCTGCAATTGGCAGAAACAAGCATATTTGCTCATTCGGCCTGAAAATGCTTTTAAGCGCATAAAAACTTACACTCTTGATTTCTGGCTAAATAAAAGCTGTTGCAATGATATTTCCATGCTGAACTGAGTTGTTCTGGGTCAAATGTGAAGGCAAACCCACTTTCCTTTCAGTCTTTTGCTGCAATTGGCAGAAATCAGCTCATTCGGCCTGAAAATGCTTTTAAGCGCATAAAAACTTACACTCTTGATTTCTGGCTAAATAAAAGCTGTTGCAATGATATTTCCATGCTGAACTGAGTTCTTCTGGGTCAAATATGAAGGCAAACCCACTTTCCTTTCAGTCTTTTGCTGCAATTGGCAGAAACAAGCATATTTGCTCATTCGGCCTGAAAATGCTTTTAAGCGCATAAAAACTTACACTCTTGATTTCTGGCTAAATAAAAGCTGTTGCAATGATATTTCCATGCTGAACTGAGTTGTTCTGGGTCAAATATGAAGGCAAACCCACTTTCCTTTCAGTCTTTTGCTGCAATTGGCAGAAACAAGCATATTTGCTCATTCGGCCTGAAAATGCTTTTAAGCGCATAAAAACTTACACTCTTGATTTCTGGCTAAATAAAAGCTGTTGCAATGATATTTCCATGCTGAACTGAGTTGTTCTGGGTCAAATATGAAGGCAAACCCACTTTCCTTTCAGTCTTTTGCTGCAATTGGCAGAAACAAGCATATTTGCTCATTCGGCCTGAAAATGCTTTTAAGCGCATAAAAACTTACACTCTTGATTTCTGGCTAAATAAAAGCTGTTGCAATGATATTTCCATGCTGAACTGAGTTGTTCTGGGTCAAATATGAAGGCAAACCCACTTTCCTTTCAGTCTTTTGCTGCAATTGGCAGAAACAAGCATATTTGCTCATTCGGCCTGAAAATGCTTTTAAGCGCATAAAAACTTACACTCTTGATTTCTGGCTAAATAAAAGCTGTTGCAATGATATTTCCATGCTGAACTGAGTTGTTCTGGGTCAAATGTGAAGGCAAACACACTTTCCTTTCAGTATTTTGCTGCAATTGGCAGAAACAAGCATATTTGCTCATTCGGCCTGAAAATGCTTTTAAGCGCATAAAAACTTACACTCTTGATTTCTGGCTAAATAAAAGCTGTTGCAATGATATTTCCATGCTGAACTGAGTTGTTCTGGGTCAAATGTGAAGGCAAACACACTTTCCTTTCAGTCTTTTGCTGCAATTGGCAGAAATCAGCTCATTCGGCCTGAAAATGCTTTTAAGCGCATAAAAACTTACACTCTTGATTTCTGGCTAAATAAAAGCTGTTGCAATGATATTTCCATGCTGAACTGAGTTGTTCTAGGTCAAATATGAAGGCAAACCCACTTTCCTTTCAGTATTTTGCTGCAATTGGCAGAAACAAGCATATTTGCTCATTCGGCCTGAAAATGCTTTTAAGCGCATAAAAACTTACACTCTTGATTTCTGGCTAAATAAAAGCTGTTGCAATGATATTTCCATGCTGAACTGAGTTGTTCTAGGTCAAATATGAAGGCAAACCCACTTTCCTTTCAGTATTTTGCTGCAATTGGCAGAAACAAGCATATTTGCTCATTCGGCCTGAAAATGCTTTTAAGCGCATAAAAACTTACACTCTTGATTTCTGGCTAAATAAAAGCTGTTGCAATGATATTTCCATGCTGAACTGAGTTGTTCTAGGTCAAATATGAAGGCAAACCCACTTTCCTTTCAGTATTTTGCTGCAATTGGAAGAAATCAGCTCATTCGGCCTGAAAATGCTTTTAAGCGCATAAAAACTTACACTCTTGATTTCTGGCTAAATAAAAGCTGTTGCAATGATATTTCCATGCTGAACTGAGTTGTTCTGGGTCAAATGTGAAGGCAAACACACTTTCCTTTCAGTCTTTTGCTGCAATTGGCAGAAATCAGCTCATTCGGCCTGAAAATGCTTTTAAGCGCATAAAAACTTACACTCTTGATTTCTGGCTAAATAAAAGCTGTTGCAATGATATTTCCATGCTGAACTGAGTTGTTCTGGGTCAAATATGAAGGCAAACCCACTTTCCTTTCAGTCTTTTGCTGCAATTGGCAGAAACAAGCATATTTGCTCATTCGGCCTGAAAATGCTTTTAAGCGCATAAAAACTTACACTCTTGATTTCTGGCTAAATAAAAGCTGTTGCAATGATATTTCCATGCTGAACTGAGTTGTTCTGGGTCAAATATGAAGGCAAACCCACTTTCCTTTCAGTCTTTTGCTGCAATTGGCAGAAATCAGCTCATTCGGCCTGAAAATGCTTTTAAGCGCATAAAAACTTACACTCTTGATTTCTGGCTAAATAAAAGCTGTTGCAATGATATTTCCATGCTGAACTGAGTTGTTCTAGGTCAAATATGAAGGCAAACCCACTTTCCTTTCAGTCTTTTGCTGCAATTGGCAGAAATCAGCTCATTCGGCCTGAAAATGCTTTTAAGCGCATAAAAACTTACACTCTTGATTTCTGGCTAAATAAAAGCTGTTGCAATGATATTTCCATGCTGAACTGAGTTGTTCTGGGTCAAATGTGAAGGCAAACACACTTTCCTTTCAGTATTTTGCTGGAATTGGCAGAAACAAGCATATTTGCTCATTCGGCCTGAAAATGCTTTTAAGCGCATAAAAACTTACACTCTTGATTTCTGGCTAAATAAAAGCTGTTGCAATGATATTTCCATGCTGAACTGAGTTGTTCTGGGTCAAATGTGAAGGCAAACACACTTTCCTTTCAGTCTTTTGCTGCAATTGGCAGAAATCAGCTCATTCGGCCTGAAAATGCTTTTAAGCGCATAAAAACTTACACTCTTGATTTCTGGCTAAATAAAAGCTGTTGCAATGATATTTCCATGCTGAACTGAGTTGTTCTGGGTCAAATATGAAGGCAAACCCACTTTTCTTTCAGTCTTTTGCTGCAATTGGCAGAAACAAGCATATTTGCTCATTCGGCCTGAAAATGCTTTTAAGCGCATAAAAACTTACACTCTTGATTTCTGGCTAAATAAAAGCTGTTGCAATGATATTTCCATGCTGAACTGAGTTGTTCTGGGTCAAATATGAAGGCAAACCCACTTTCCTTTCAGTCTTTTGCTGCAATTGGCAGAAACAAGCATATTTGCTCATTCGGCCAGAAAATGCTTTTAAGCGCATAAAAACTTACACTCTTGATTTCTGGCTAAATAAAAGCTGTTGCAATGATATTTCCATGCTGAACTGAGTTGTTCTGGGTCAAATGTGAAGGCAAACACACTTTCCTTTCAGTATTTTGCTGCAATTGACAGAAACAAGCATATTTGCTCATTCGGCCTGAAAATGCTTTTAAGCGCATAAAAACTTACACTCTTGATTTCTGGCTAAATAAAAGCTGTTGCAATGATATTTCCATGCTGAACTGAGTTGTTCTGGGTCAAATGTGAAGGCAAACACACTTTCCTTTCAGTCTTTTGCTGCAATTGGCAGAAATCAGCTCATTCGGCCTGAAAATGCTTTTAAGCGCATAAAAACTTACACTCTTGATTTCTGGCTAAATAAAAGCTGTTGCAATGATATTTCCATGCTGAACTGAGTTCTTCTGGGTCAAATATGAAGGCAAACCCACTTTCCTTTCAGTCTTTTGCTGCAATTGGCAGAAACAAGCATATTTGCTCATTCGGCCTGAAAATGCTTTTAAGCGCATAAAAACTTACACTCTTGATTTCTGGCTAAATAAAAGCTGTTGCAATGATATTTCCATGCTGAACTGAGTTGTTCTGGGTCAAATATGAAGGCAAACCCACTTTCCTTTCAGTCTTTTGCTGCAATTGGCAGAAACAAGCATATTTGCTCATTCGGCCTGAAAATGCTTTTAAGCGCATAAAAACTTACACTCTTGATTTCTGGCTAAATAAAAGCTGTTGCAATGATATTTCCATGCTGAACTGAGTTGTTCTGGGTCAAATATGAAGGCAAACCCACTTTCCTTTCAGTCTTTTGCTGCAATTGGCAGAAACAAGCATATTTGCTCATTCGGCCTGAAAATGCTTTTAAGCGCATAAAAACTTACACTCTTGATTTCTGGCTAAATAAAAGCTGTTGCAATGATATTTCCATGCTGAACTGAGTTCTTCTGGGTCAAATATGAAGGCAAACCCACTTTCCTTTCAGTCTTTTGCTGCAATTGGCAGAAACAAGCATATTTGCTCATTCGGCCTGAAAATGCTTTTAAGCGCATAAAAACTTACACTCTTGATTTCTGGCTAAATAAAAGCTGTTGCAATGATATTTCCATGCTGAACTGAGTTGTTCTGGGTCAAATATGAAGGCAAACCCACTTTCCTTTCAGTCTTTTGCTGCAATTGGCAGAAACAAGCATATTTGCTCATTCGGCCTGAAAATGCTTTTAAGCGCATAAAAACTTACACTCTTGATTTCTGGCTAAATAAAAGCTGTTGCAATGATATTTCCATGCTGAACTGAGTTGTTCTAGGTCAAATATGAAGGCAAACCCACTTTCCTTTCAGTCTTTTGCTGCAATTGGCAGAAACAAGCATATTTGCTCATTCGGCCTGAAAATGCTTTTAAGCGCATAAAAACTTACACTCTTGATTTCTGGCTAAATAAAAGCTGTTGCAATGATATTTCCATGCTGAACTGAGTTGTTCTGGGTCAAATGTGAAGGCAAACACACTTTCCTTTCAGTATTTTGCTGCAATTGGCAGAAACAAGCATATTTGCTCATTCGGCCTGAAAATGCTTTTAAGCGCATAAAAACTTACACTCTTGATTTCTGGCTAAATAAAAGCTGTTGCAATGATATTTCCATGCTGAACTGAGTTGTTCTGGGTCAAATGTGAAGGCAAACACACTTTCCTTTCAGTATTTTGCTGCAATTGGCAGAAACAAGCATATTTGCTCATTCGGCCTGAAAATGCTTTTAAGCGCATAAAAACTTACACTCTTGATTTCTGGCTAAATAAAAGCTGTTGCAATGATATTTCCATGCTGAACTGAGTTCTTCTGGGTCAAATATGAAGGCAAACCCACTTTCCTTTCAGTCTTTTGCTGCAATTGGCAGAAACAAGCATATTTGCTCATTCGGCCTGAAAATGCTTTTAAGCGCATAAAAACTTACACTCTTGATTTCTGGCTAAATAAAAGCTGTTGCAATGATATTTCCATGCTGAACTGAGTTGTTCTGGGTCAAATGTGAAGGCAAACACACTTTCCTTTCAGTATTTTGCTGCAATTGGCAGAAACAAGCATATTTGCTCATTCGGCCTGAAAATGCTTTTAAGCGCATAAAAACTTACACTCTTGATTTCTGGCTAAATAAAAGCTGTTGCAATGATATTTCCATGCTGAACTGAGTTCTTCTGGGTCAAATATGAAGGCAAACCCACTTTCCTTTCAGTCTTTTGCTGCAATTGGCAGAAACAAGCATATTTGCTCATTCGGCCTGAAAATGCTTTTAAGCGCATAAAAACTTACACTCTTGATTTCTGGCTAAATAAAAGCTGTTGCAATGATATTTCCATGCTGAACTGAGTTGTTCTGGGTCAAATGTGAAGGCAAACACACTTTCCTTTCAGTATTTTGCTGCAATTGGCAGAAACAAGCATATTTGCTCATTCGGCCTGAAAATGCTTTTAAGCGCATAAAAACTTACACTCTTGATTTCTGGCTAAATAAAAGCTGTTGCAATGATATTTCCATGCTGAACTGAGTTGTTCTGGGTCAAATGTGAAGGCAAACACACTTTCCTTTCAGTCTTTTGCTGCAATTGGCAGAAATCAGCTCATTCGGCCTGAAAATGCTTTTAAGCGCATAAAAACTTACACTCTTGATTTCTGGCTAAATAAAAGCTGTTGCAATGATATTTCCATGCTGAACTGAGTTGTTCTAGGTCAAATATGAAGGCAAACCCACTTTCCTTTCAGTCTTTTGCTGCAATTGGCAGAAACAAGCATATTTGCTCATTCGGCCTGAAAATGCTTTTAAGCGCATAAAAACTTACACTCTTGATTTCTGGCTAAATAAAAGCTGTTGCAATGATATTTCCATGCTGAACTGAGTTGTTCTGGGTCAAATATGAAGGCAAACCCACTTTCCTTTCAGTCTTTTGCTGCAATTGGCAGAAACAAGCATATTTGCTCATTCGGCCTGAAAATGCTTTTAAGCGCATAAAAACTTACACTCTTGATTTCTGGCTAAATAAAAGCTGTTGCAATGATATTTCCATGCTGAACTGAGTTGTTCTGGGTCAAATATGAAGGCAAACCCACTTTCCTTTCAGTCTTTTGCTGCAATTGGCAGAAACAAGCATATTTGCTCATTCGGCCTGAAAATGCTTTTAAGCGCATAAAAACTTACACTCTTGATTTCTGGCTAAATAAAAGCTGTTGCAATGATATTTCCATGCTGAACTGAGTTGTTCTAGGTCAAATATGAAGGCAAACCCACTTTCCTTTCAGTATTTTGCTGCAATTGGCAGAAACAAGCATATTTGCTCATTCGGCCTGAAAATGCTTTTAAGCGCATAAAACTTACACTCTTGATTTCTGGCTAAATAAAAGCTGTTGCAATGATATTTCCATGCTGAACTGAGTTGTTCTGGGTCAAATATGAAGGCAAACCCACTTTCCTTTCAGTCTTTTGCTGCAATTGGCAGAAACAAGCATATTTGCTCATTCAGCCTGAAAATGCTTTTAAGCGCATAAAAACTTACACTCTTGATTTCTGGCTAAATAAAAGCTGTTGCAATGATATTTCCATGCTGAACTGAGTTGTTCTGGGTCAAATATGAAGGCAAACCCACTTTCCTTTCAGTCTTTTGCTGCAATTGGCAGAAACAAGCATATTTGCTCATTCGGCCTGAAAATGCTTTTAAGCGCATAAAAACTTACACTCTTGATTTCTGGCTAAATAAAAGCTGTTGCAATGATATTTCCATGCTGAACTGAGTTGTTCTAGGTCAAATATGAAGGCAAACCCACTTTCCTTTCAGTATTTTGCTGCAATTGGCAGAAACAAGCATATTTGCTCATTCGGCCTGAAAATGCTTTTAAGCGCATAAAAACTTACACTCTTGATTTCTGGCTAAATAAAAGCTGTTGCAATGATATTTCCATGCTGAACTGAGTTGTTCTGGGTCAAATATGAAGGCAAACCCACTTTCCTTTCAGTCTTTTGCTGCAATTGGCAGAAACAAGCATATTTGCTCATTCGGCCTGAAAATGCTTTTAAGCGCATAAAAACTTACACTCTTGATTTCTGGCTAAATAAAAGCTGTTGCAATGATATTTCCATGCTGAACTGAGTTGTTCTGGGTCAAATATGAAGGCAAACCCACTTTCCTTTCAGTCTTTTGCTGCAATTGGCAGAAACAAGCATATTTGCTCATTCGGCCTGAAAATGCTTTTAAGCGCATAAAAACTTACACTCTTGATTTCTGGCTAAATAAAAGCTGTTGCAATGATATTTCCATGCTGAACTGAGTTGTTCTGGGTCAAATGTGAAGGCAAACACACTTTCCTTTCAGTCTTTTGCTGCAATTGGCAGAAATCAGCTCATTCGGCCTGAAAATGCTTTTAAGCGCATAAAAACTTACACTCTTGATTTCTGGCTAAATAAAAGCTGTTGCAATGATATTTCCATGCTGAACTGAGTTCTTCTGGGTCAAATATGAAGGCAAACCCACTTTCCTTTCAGTCTTTTGCTGCAATTGGCAGAAACAAGCATATTTGCTCATTCGGCCTGAAAATGCTTTTAAGCGCATAAAAACTTACACTCTTGATTTCTGGCTAAATAAAAGCTGTTGCAATGATATTTCCATGCTTAACTGAGTTGTTCTGGGTCAAATATGAAGGCAAACCCACTTTCCTTTCAGTCTTTTGCTGCAATTGGCAGAAACAAGCATATTTGCTCATTCGGCCTGAAAATGCTTTTAAGCGTATAAAAACTTACACTCTTGATTTCTGGCTAAATAAAAGCTGTTGCAATGATATTTCCATGCTGAACTGAGTTGTTCTGGGTCAAATATGAAGGCAAACCCACTTTCCTTTCAGTCTTTTGCTGCAATTGGCAGAAACAAGCATATTTGCTCATTCGGCCTGAAAATGCTTTTAAGCGCATAAAAACTTACACTCTTGATTTCTGGCTAAATAAAAGCTGTTGCAATGATATTTCCATGCTGAACTGAGTTCTTCTGGGTCAAATATGAAGGCAAACCCACTTTCCTTTCAGTCTTTTGCTGCAATTGGCAGAAACAAGCATATTTGCTCATTCGGCCTGAAAATGCTTTTAAGCGCATAAAAACTTACACTCTTGATTTCTGGCTAAATAAAAGCTGTTGCAATGATATTTCCATGCTGAACTGAGTTGTTCTGGGTCAAATATGAAGGCAAACCCACTTTCCTTTCAGTCTTTTGCTGCAATTGGCAGAAACAAGCATATTTGCTCATTCGGCCTGAAAATGCTTTTAAGCGCATAAAAACTTACACTCTTGATTTCTGGCTAAATAAAAGCTGTTGCAATGATATTTCCATGCTGAACTGAGTTGTTCTAGGTCAAATATGAAGGCAAACCCACTTTCCTTTCAGTCTTTTGCTGCAATTGGCAGAAACAAGCATATTTGCTCATTCGGCCTGAAAATGCTTTTAAGCGCATAAAAACTTACACTCTTGATTTCTGGCTAAATAAAAGCTGTTGCAATGATATTTCCATGCTGAACTGAGTTGTTCTGGGTCAAATATGAAGGCAAACCCACTTTCCTTTCAGTCTTTTGCTGCAATTGGCAGAAACAAGCATATTTGCTCATTCGGCCTGAAAATGCTTTTAAGCGCATAAAAACTTACACTCTTGATTTCTGGCTAAATAAAAGCTGTTGCAATGATATTTCCATGCTGAACTGAGTTGTTCTAGGTCAAATATGAAGGCAAACCCACTTTCCTTTCAGTCTTTTGCTGCAATTGGCAGAAACAAGCATATTTGCTCATTCGGCCTGAAAATGCTTTTAAGCGCATAAAAACTTACACTCTTGATTTCTGGCTAAATAAAAGCTGTTGCAATGATATTTCCATGCTGAACTGAGTTGTTCTGGGTCAAATATGAAGGCAAACACACTTTCCTTTCAGTCTTTTGCTGCAATTGGCAGAAATCAGCTCATTCGGCCTGAAAATGCTTTTAAGCGCATAAACACTTACACTCTTGATTTCTGGCTAAATAAAAGCTGTTGCAATGATATTTCCATGCTGAACTGAGTTGTTCTAGGTCAAATATGAAGGCAAACCCACTTTCCTTTCAGTATTTTGCTGCAATTGGCAGAAACAAGCATATTTGCTCATTCGGCCTGAAAATGCTTTTAAGCGCATAAAAACTTACACTCTTGATTTCTGGCTAAATAAAAGCTGTTGCAATGATATTTCCATGCTGAACTGAGTTGTTCTGGGTCAAATGTGAAGGCAAACACACTTTCCTTTCAGTCTTTTGCTGCAATTGGCAGAAACAAGCATATTTGCTCATTCGGCCTGAAAATGCTTTTAAGCGCATAAAAACTTACACTCTTGATTTCTGGCTAAATAAAAGCTGTTGCAATGATATTTCCATGCTGAACTGAGTTGTTCTAGGTCAAATATGAAGGCAAACCCACTTTCCTTTCAGTCTTTTGCTGCAATTGGCAGAAATCAGCTCATTCGGCCTGAAAATGCTTTTAAGCGCATAAAAACTTACACTCTTGATTTCTGGCTAAATAAAAGCTGTTGCAATGATATTTCCATGCTGAACTGAGTTGTTCTGGGTCAAATATGAAGGGAAACCCACTTTCCTTTCAGTCTTTTGCTGCAATTGGCAGAAACAAGCATATTTGCTCATTCAGCCTGAAAATGCTTTTAAGCGCATAAAAACTTACACTCTTGATTTCTGGCTAAATAAAAGCTGTTGCAATGATATTTCCATGCTGAACTGAGTTGTTCTGGGTCAAATATGAAGGCAAACCCACTTTCCTTTCAGTCTTTTGCTGCAATTGGCAGAAACAAGCATATTTGCTCATTCGGCCTGAAAATGCTTTTAAGCGCATAAAAACTTACACTCTTGATTTCTGGCTAAATAAAAGCTGTTGCAATGATATTTCCATGCTGAACTGAGTTGTTCTGGGTCAAATATGAAGGCAAACCCACTTTCCTTTCAGTCTTTTGCTGCAATTGGCAGAAACACGCATATTTGCTCATTCGGCCTGAAAATGCTTTTAAGCGCATAAAAACTTACACTCTTGATTTCTGGCTAAATAAAAGCTGTTGCAATGATATTTCCATGCTGAACTGAGTTGTTCTAGGTCAAATATGAAGGCAAACCCACTTTCCTTTCAGTATTTTGCTGCAATTGGCAGAAACAAGCATATTTGCTCATTCGGCCTGAAAATGCTTTTAAGCGCATAAAAACTTACACTCTTGATTTCTGGCTAAATAAAAGCTGTTGCAATGATATTTCCATGCTGAACTGAGTTGTTCTGGGTCAAATATGAAGGAAAACCCACTTTCCTTTCAGTCTTTTGCTGCAATTGGCAGAAACAAGCATATTTGCTCATTCGGCCTGAAAATGCTTTTAAGCGCATAAAAACTTACACTCTTGATTTCTGGCTAAATAAAAGCTGTTGCAATGATATTTCCATGCTGAACTGAGTTGTTCTGGGTCAAATATGAAGGCAAACCCACTTTCCTTTCAGTCTTTTGCTGCAATTGGCAGAAACAAGCATATTTGCTCATTCGGCCTGAAAATGCTTTTAAGCGCATAAAAACTTACACTCTTGATTTCTGGCTAAATAAAAGCTGTTGCAATGATATTTCCATGCTGAACTGAGTTGTTCTGGGTCAAATATGAAGGCAAACCCACTTTCCTTTCAGTCTTTTGCTGCAATTGGCAGAAACAAGCATATTTGCTCATTCGGCCTGAAAATGCTTTTAAGCGCATAAAAACTTACACTCTTGATTTCTGGCTAAATAAAAGCTGTTGCAATGATATTTCCATGCTGAACTGAGTTGTTCTGGGTCAAATATGAAGGCAAACCCACTTTCCTTTCAGTCTTTTGCTGCAATTGGCAGAAACAAGCATATTTGCTCATTCGGCCTGAAAATGCTTTTAAGCGCATAAAAACTTACACTCTTGATTTCTGGCTAAATAAAAGCTGTTGCAATGATATTTCCATGCTGAACTGAGTTGTTCTGGGTCAAATGTGAAGGCAAACACACTTTCCTTTCAGTATTTTGCTGCAATTGGCAGAAACAAGCATATTTGCTCATTCGGCCTGAAAATGCTTTTAAGCGCATAAAAACTTACACTCTTGATTTCTGGCTAAATAAAAGCTGTTGCAATGATATTTCCATGCTGAACTGAGTTGTTCTGGGTCAAATGTGAAGGCAAACACACTTTCCTTTCAGTCTTTTGCTGCAATTTGGCAGAAATCAGCTCATTCGGCCTGAAAATGCTTTTAAGCGCATAAAAACTTACACTCTTGATTTCTGGCTAAATAAAAGCTGTTGCAATGATATTTCCATGCTGAACTGAGTTGTTCTGGGTCAAATATGAAGGCAAACCCACTTTCCTTTCAGTCTTTTGCTGCAATTGGCAGAAACAAGCATATTTGCTCATTCGGCCTGAAAATGCTTTTAAGCGCATAAAAACTTACACTCTTGATTTCTGGCTAAATAAAAGCTGTTGCAATGATATTTCCATGCTGAACTGAGTTGTTCTGGGTCAAATATGAAGGCAAACCCACTTTCCTTTCAGTCTTTTGCTGCAATTGGCAGAAACAAGCATATTTGCTCATTCGGCCTGAAAATGCTTTTAAGCGCATAAAACTTACACTCTTGATTTCTGGCTAAATAAAAGCTGTTGCAATGATATTTCCATGCTGAACTGAGTTGTTCTGGGTCAAATGTGAAGGCAAACACACTTTCCTTTCAGTCTTTTGCTGCAATTGGCAGAAATCAGCTCATTCGGCCTGAAAATGCTTTTAAGCGCATAAAAACTTACACTCTTGATTTCTGGCTAAATAAAAGCTGTTGCAATGATATTTCCATGCTGAACTGAGTTCTTCTGGGTCAAATATGAAGGCAAACCCACTTTCCTTTCAGTCTTTTGCTGCAATTGGCAGAAACAAGCATATTTGCTCATTCGGCCTGAAAATGCTTTTAAGCGCATAAAAACTTACACTCTTGATTTCTGGCTAAATAAAAGCTGTTGCAATGATATTTCCATGCTGAACTGAGTTGTTCTGGGTCAAATATGAAGGCAAACACACTTTCCTTTCAGTCTTTTGCTGCAATTGGCAGAAATCAGCTCATTCGGCCTGAAAATGCTTTTAAGCGCATAAAAACTTACACTCTTGATTTCTGGCTAAATAAAAGCTGTTGCAATGATATTTCCATGCTGAACTGAGTTGTTCTGGGTCAAATATGAAGGCAAACCCACTTTCCTTTCAGTCTTTTGCTGCAATTGGCAGAAACAAGCATATTTGCTCATTCGGCCTGAAAATGCTTTTAAGCGCATAAAAACTTACACTCTTGATTTCTGGCTAAATAAAAGCTGTTGCAATGATATTTCCATGCTGAACTGAGTTGTTCTAGGTCAAATATGAAGGCAAACCCACTTTCCTTTCAGTATTTTGCTGCAATTGGCAGAAACAAGCATATTTGCTCATTCGGCCTGAAATGCTTTTAAGCGCATAAAAACTTACACTCTTGATTTCTGGCTAAATAAAAGCTGTTGCAATGATATTTCCATGCTGAACTGAGTTGTTCTGGGTCAAATATGAAGGTAAACCCACTTTCCTTTCAGTCTTTTGCTGCAATTGGCAGAAACAAGCATATTTGCTCATTCGGCCTGAAAATGCTTTTAAGCGCATAAAAACTTACACTCTTGATTTCTGGCTAAATAAAAGCTGTTGCAATGATATTTCCATGCTGAACTGAGTTGTTCTGGGTCAAATATGAAGGCAAACCCACTTTCCTTTCAGTATTTTGCTGCAATTGGCAGAAACAAGCATATTTGCTCATTCGGCCTGAAAATGCTTTTAAGCGCATAAAAACTTACACTCTTGATTTCTGGCTAAATAAAAGCTGTTGCAATGATATTTCCATGCTGAACTGAGTTGTTCTGGGTCAAATGTGAAGGCAAACACACTTTCCTTTCAGTCTTTTGCTGCAATTGGCAGAAATCAGCTCATTCGGCCTGAAAATGCTTTTAAGCGCATAAAAACTTACACTCTTGATTTCTGGCTAAATAAAAGCTGTTGCAATGATATTTCCATGCTGAACTGAGTTGTTCTGTGTCAAATGTGAAGGCAAACACACTTTCCTTTCAGTCTTTTGCTGCAATTGGCAGAAATCAGCTCATTCGGCCTGAAAATGCTTTTAAGCGCATAAAAACTTACACTCTTGATTTCTGGCTAAATAAAAGCTGTTGCAATGATATTTCCATGCTGAACTGAGTTGTTCTGGGTCAAATATGAAGGAAAACCCACTTTCCTTTCAGTCTTTTGCTGCAATTGGCAGAAACAAGCATATTTGCTCATTCGGCCTGAAAATGCTTTTAAGCGCATAAAAACTTACACTCTTGATTTCTGGCTAAATAAAAGCTGTTGCAATGATATTTCCATGCTGAACTGAGTTGTTCTGGGTCAAATATGAAGGAAAACCCACTTTCCTTTCAGTCTTTTGCTGCAATTGGCAGAAATCAGCTCATTCGGCCTGAAAATGCTTTTAAGCGCATAAAAACTTACACTCTTGATTTCTGGCTAAATAAAAGCTGTTGCAATGATATTTCCATGCTGAACTGAGTTGTTCTGGGTCAAATATGAAGGCAAACCCACTTTCCTTTCAGTCTTTTGCTGCAATTGGCAGAAACAAGCATATTTGCTCATTCGGCCTGAAAATGCTTTTAAGCGCATAAAAACTTACACTCTTGATTTCTGGCTAAATAAAAGCTGTTGCAATGATATTTCCATGCTGAACTGAGTTGTTCTGGGTCAAATGTGAAGGCAAACACACTTTCCTTTCAGTCTTTTGCTGCAATTGGCAGAAATCAGCTCATTCGGCCTGAAAATGCTTTTAAGCGCATAAAAACTTACACTCTTGATTTCTGGCTAAATAAAAGCTGTTGCAATGATATTTCCATGCTGAACTGAGTTGTTCTAGGTCAAATATGAAGGCAAACCCACTTTCCTTTCAGTCTTTTGCTGCAATTGGCAGAAATCAGCTCATTCGGCCTGAAAATGCTTTTAAGCGCATAAAAACTTACACTCTTGATTTCTGGCTAAATAAAAGCTGTTGCAATGATATTTCCATGCTGAACTGAGTTGTTCTGGGTCAAATATGAAGGCAAACCCACTTTCCTTTCAGTCTTTTGCTGCAATTGGCAGAAACAAGCATATTTGCTCATTCGGCCTGAAAATGCTTTTAAGCGCATAAAAACTTACACTCTTGATTTCTGGCTAAATAAAAGCTGTTGCAATGATATTTCCATGCTGAACTGAGTTGTTCTGGGTCAAATATGAAGGCAAACCCACTTTCGTTTCAGTCTTTTGCTGCAATTGGCAGAAACAAGCATATTTGCTCATTCGGCCTGAAAATGCTTTTAAGCGCATAAAAACTTACACTCTTGATTTCTGGCTAAATAAAAGCTGTTGCAATGATATTTCCATGCTGAACTGAGTTGTTCTAGGTCAAATATGAAGGCAAACCCACTTTCCTTTCAGTATTTTGCTGCAATTGGCAGAAACAAGCATATTTGCTCATTCGGCCTGAAAATGCTTTTAAGCGCATAAAAACTTACACTCTTGATTTCTGGCTAAATAAAAGCTGTTGCAATGATATTTCCATGCTGAACTGAGTTGTTCTGGGTCAAATGTGAAGGCAAACACACTTTCCTTTCAGTATTTTGCTGCAATTGGCAGAAACAAGCATATTTGCTCATTCGGCCTGAAAATGCTTTTAAGCGCATAAAAACTTACACTCTTGATTTCTGGCTAAATAAAAGCTGTTGCAATGATATTTCCATGCTGAACTGAGTTGTTCTGGGTCAAATGTGAAGGCAAACACACTTTCCTTTCAGTCTTTTGCTGCAATTGGCAGAAATCAGCTCATTCGGCCTGAAAATGCTTTTAAGCGCATAAAAACTTACACTCTTGATTTCTGGCTAAATAAAAGCTATTGCAATGATATTTCCATGCTGAACTGAGTTGTTCTAGGTCAAATATGAAGGCAAACCCACTTTCCTTTCAGTATTTTGCTGCAATTGGCAGAAACAAGCATATTTGCTCATTCGGCCTGAAAATGCTTTTAAGCGCATAAAAACTTACACTCTTGATTTCTGGCTAAATAAAAGCTGTTGCAATGATATTTCCATGCTGAACTGAGTTGTTCTAGGTCAAATATGAAGGCAAACCCACTTTCCTTTCAGTCTTTTGCTGCAATTGGCAGAAACAAGCATATTTGCTCATTCGGCCTGAAAATGCTTTTAAGCGCATAAAAACTTACACTCTTGATTTCTGGCTAAATAAAAGCTGTTGCAATGATATTTCCATGCTGAACTGAGTTGTTCTGGGTCAAATATGAAGGCAAACCCACTTTCCTTTCAGTATTTTGCTGCAATTGGCAGAAACAAGCATATTTGCTCATTCGGCCTGAAAATGCTTTTAAGCGCATAAAAACTTACACTCTTGATTTCTGGCTAAATAAAAGCTGTTGCAATGATATTTCCATGCTGAACTGAGTTGTTCTAGGTCAAATATGAAGGCAAACCCACTTTCCTTTCAGTATTTTGCTGCAATTGGCAGAAACAAGCATATTTGCTCATTCGGCCTGAAAATGCTTTTAAGCGCATAAAACTTACACTCTTGATTTCTGGCTAAATAAAAGCTGTTGCAATGATATTTCCATGCTGAACTGAGTTGTTCTGGGTCAAATATGAAGGCAAACCCACTTTCCTTTCAGTCTTTTGCTGCAATTGGCAGAAACAAGCATATTTGCTCATTCAGCCTGAAAATGCTTTTAAGCGCATAAAAACTTACACTCTTGATTTCTGGCTAAATAAAAGCTGTTGCAATGATATTTCCATGCTGAACTGAGTTGTTCTGGGTCAAATATGAAGGCAAACCCACTTTCCTTTCAGTCTTTTGCTGCAATTGGCAGAAACAAGCATATTTGCTCATTCGGCCTGAAAATGCTTTTAAGCGCATAAAAACTTACACTCTTGATTTCTGGCTAAATAAAAGCTGTTGCAATGATATTTCCATGCTGAACTGAGTTGTTCTAGGTCAAATATGAAGGCAAACCCACTTTCCTTTCAGTATTTTGCTGCAATTGGCAGAAACAAGCATATTTGCTCATTCGGCCTGAAAATGCTTTTAAGCGCATAAAAACTTACACTCTTGATTTCTGGCTAAATAAAAGCTGTTGCAATGATATTTCCATGCTGAACTGAGTTGTTCTGGGTCAAATATGAAGGCAAACCCACTTTCCTTTCAGTCTTTTGCTGCAATTGGCAGAAACAAGCATATTTGCTCATTCGGCCTGAAAATGCTTTTAAGCGCATAAAAACTTACACTCTTGATTTCTGGCTAAATAAAAGCTGTTGCAATGATATTTCCATGCTGAACTGAGTTGTTCTTGGTCAAATATGAAGGCAAACACATTTTCCTTTCAGTATTTTGCTGCAATTGGCAGAAATCAGCTCATTCGGCCTGAAAATGCTTTTAAGCGCATAAAAACTTACACTCTTGATTTCTGGCTAAATAAAAGCTGTTGCAATGATATTTCCATGCTGAACTGAGTTGTTCTGGGTCAAATATGAAGGCAAACCCACTTTCCTTTCAGTCTTTTGCTGCAATTGGCAGAAACAAGCATATTTGCTCATTCGGCCTGAAAATGCTTTTAAGCGCATAAAAACTTACACTCTTGATTTCTGGCTAAATAAAAGCTGTTGCAATGATATTTCCATGCTGAACTGAGTTGTTCTAGGTCAAATATGAAGGCAAACCCACTTTCCTTTCAGTATTTTGCTGCAATTGGCAGAAACAAGCATATTTGCTCATTCGGCCTGAAAATGCTTTTAAGCGCATAAAAACTTACACTCTTGATTTCTGGCTAAATAAAAGCTGTTGCAATGATATTTCCATGCTGAACTGAGTTGTTCTGGGTCAAATATGAAGGCAAACACACTTTCCTTTCAGTCTTTTGCTGCAATTGGCAGAAATCAGCTCATTCGGCCTGAAAATGCTTTTAAGCGCATAAAAACTTACACTCTTGATTTCTGGCTAAATAAAAGCTGTTGCAATGATATTTCCATGCTGAACTGAGTTGTTCTGGGTCAAATATGAAGGCAAACCCACTTTCCTTTCAGTCTTTTGCTGCAATTGGCAGAAACAAGCATATTTGCTCATTCGGCCTGAAAATGCTTTTAAGCGCATAAAAACTTACACTCTTGATTTCTGGCTAAATAAAAGCTGTTGCAATGATATTTCCATGCTGAACTGAGTTGTTCTAGGTCAAATATGAAGGCAAACCCACTTTCCTTTCAGTATTTTGCTGCAATTGGCAGAAACAAGCATATTTGCTCATTCGGCCTGAAATGCTTTTAAGCGCATAAAAACTTACACTCTTGATTTCTGGCTAAATAAAAGCTGTTGCAATGATATTTCCATGCTGAACTGAGTTGTTCTGGGTCAAATATGAAGGCAAACCCACTTTCCTTTCAGTCTTTTGCTGCAATTGGCAGAAACAAGCATATTTGCTCATTCGGCCTGAAAATGCTTTTAAGCGCATAAAAACTTACACTCTTGATTTCTGGCTAAATAAAAGCTGTTGCAATGATATTTCCATGCTGAACTGAGTTGTTCTGGGTCAAATATGAAGGCAAACCCACTTTCCTTTCAGTATTTTGCTGCAATTGGCAGAAACAAGCATATTTGCTCATTCGGCCTGAAAATGCTTTTAAGCGCATAAAAACTTACACTCTTGATTTCTGGCTAAATAAAAGCTGTTGCAATGATATTTCCATGCTGAACTGAGTTGTTCTGGGTCAAATGTGAAGGCAAACACACTTTCCTTTCAGTCTTTTGCTGCAATTGGCAGAAATCAGCTCATTCGGCCTGAAAATGCTTTTAAGCGCATAAAAACTTACACTCTTGATTTCTGGCTAAATAAAAGCTGTTGCAATGATATTTCCATGCTGAACTGAGTTGTTCTGGGTCAAATGTGAAGGCAAACACACTTTCCTTTCAGTCTTTTGCTGCAATTGGCAGAAATCAGCTCATTCGGCCTGAAAATGCTTTTAAGCGCATAAAAACTTACACTCTTGATTTCTGGCTAAATAAAAGCTGTTGCAATGATATTTCCATGCTGAACTGAGTTGTTCTGGGTCAAATATGAAGGCAAACCCACTTTCCTTTCAGTCTTTTGCTGCAATTGGCAGAAACAAGCATATTTGCTCATTCGGCCTGAAAATGCTTTTAAGCGCATAAAAACTTACACTCTTGATTTCTGGCTAAATAAAAGCTGTTGCAATGATATTTCCATGCTGAACTGAGTTGTTCTGGGTCAAATATGAAGGAAAACCCACTTTCCTTTCAGTCTTTTGCTGCAATTGGCAGAAATCAGCTCATTCGGCCTGAAAATGCTTTTAAGCGCATAAAAACTTACACTCTTGATTTCTGGCTAAATAAAAGCTGTTGCAATGATATTTCCATGCTGAACTGAGTTGTTCTGGGTCAAATATGAAGGCAAACCCACTTTCCTTTCAGTCTTTTGCTGCAATTGGCAGAAACAAGCATATTTGCTCATTCGGCCTGAAAATGCTTTTAAGCGCATAAAAACTTACACTCTTGATTTCTGGCTAAATAAAAGCTGTTGCAATGATATTTCCATGCTGAACTGAGTTGTTCTGGGTCAAATGTGAAGGCAAACACACTTTCCTTTCAGTCTTTTGCTGCAATTGGCAGAAATCAGCTCATTCGGCCTGAAAATGCTTTTAAGCGCATAAAAACTTACACTCTTGATTTCTGGCTAAATAAAAGCTGTTGCAATGATATTTCCATGCTGAACTGAGTTGTTCTGGGTCAAATATGAAGGCAAACCCACTTTCCTTTCAGTATTTTGCTGCAATTGGCAGAAACAAGCATATTTGCTCATTCGGCCTGAAAATGCTTTTAAGCGCATAAAAACTTACACTCTTGATTTCTGGCTAAATAAAAGCTGTTGCAATGATATTTCCATGCTGAACTGAGTTGTTCTGGGTCAAATATGAAGGAAAACCCACTTTCCTTTCAGTCTTTTGCTGCAATTGGCAGAAATCAGCTCATTCGGCCTGAAAATGCTTTTAAGCGCATAAAAACTTACACTCTTGATTTCTGGCTAAATAAAAGCTGTTGCAATGATATTTCCATGCTGAACTGAGTTGTTCTGGGTCAAATATGAAGGCAAACCCACTTTCCTTTCAGTCTTTTGCTGCAATTGGCAGAAACAAGCATATTTGCTCATTCGGCCTGAAAATGCTTTTAAGCGCATAAAAACTTACACTCTTGATTTCTGGCTAAATAAAAGCTGTTGCAATGATATTTCTATGCTGAACTGAGTTGTTCTGGGTCAAATATGAAGGCAAACCCACTTTCCTTTCAGTCTTTTGCTGCAATTGGCAGAAACAAGCATATTTTCTCATTCGGCCTGAAAATGCTTTTAAGCGCATAAAAACTTACACTCTTGATTTCTGGCTAAATAAAAGCTGTTGCAATGATATTTCCATGCTGAACTGAGTTGTTCTGGGTCAAATGTGAAGGCAAACACACTTTCCTTTCAGTCTTTTGCTGCAATTGGCAGAAATCAGCTCATTCGGCCTGAAAATGCTTTTAAGCGCATAAAAACTTACACTCTTGATTTCTGGCTAAATAAAAGCTGTTGCAATGATATTTCCATGCTGAACTGAGTTGTTCTGGGTCAAATATGAAGGCAAACCCACTTTCCTTTCAGTATTTTGCTGCAATTGGCAGAAACAAGCATATTTGCTCATTCGGCCTGAAAATGCTTTTAAGCGCATAAAAACTTACACTCTTGATTTCTGGCTAAATAAAAGCTGTTGCAATGATATTTCCATGCTGAACTGAGTTGTTCTGGGTCAAATATGAAGGCAAACCCACTTTCCTTTCAGTCTTTTGCTGCAATTGGCAGAAACAAGCATATTTGCTCATTCGGCCTGAAAATGCTTTTAAGCGCATAAAAACTTACACTCTTGATTTCTGGCTAAATAAAAGCTGTTGCAATGATATTTCCATGCTGAACTGAGTTGTTCTGGGTCAAATATGAAGGCAAACCCACTTTCCTTTCAGTCTTTTGCTGCAATTGGCAAAAACAAGCATATTTGCTCATTCGGCCTGAAAATGCTTTTAAGCGCATAAAAACTTACACTCTTGATTTCTGGCTAAATAAAAGCTGTTGCAATGATATTTCCATGCTGAACTGAGTTGTTCTAGGTCAAATGTGAAGGCAAACCCACTTTCCTTTCAGTATTTTGCTGCAATTGGCAGAAACAAGCATATTTGCTCATTCGGCCTGAAAATGCTTTTAAGCGCATAAAAACTTACACTCTTGATTTCTGGCTAAATAAAAGCTGTTGCAATGATATTTCCATGCTGAACTGAGTTGTTCTGGGTCAAATGTGAAGGCAAACACACTTTCCTTTCAGTCTTTTGCTGCAATTGGCAGAAATCAGCTCATTCGGCCTGAAAATGCTTTTAAGCGCATAAAAACTTACACTCTTGATTTCTGGCTAAATAAAAGCTGTTGCAATGATATTTCCATGCTGAACTGAGTTGTTCTGGGTCAAATATGAAGGCAAACCCACTTTCCTTTCAGTATTTTGCTGCAATTGGCAGAAACAAGCATATTTGCTCATTCGGCCTGAAAATGCTTTTAAGCGCATAAAAACTTACACTCTTGATTTCTGGCTAAATAAAAGCTGTTGCAATGATATTTCCATGCTGAACTGAGTTGTTCTGGGTCAAATATGAAGGCAAACCCACTTTTCTTTCAGTCTTTTGCTGCAATTGGCAGAAACAAGCATATTTGCTCATTCGGCCTGAAAATGCTTTTAAGCGCATAAAAACTTACACTCTTGATTTCTGGCTAAATAAAAGCTGTTGCAATGATATTTCCATGCTGAACTGAGTTGTTCTGGGTCAAATATGAAGGCAAACCCACTTTCCTTTCAGTCTTTTGCTGCAATTGGCAGAAACAAGCATATTTGCTCATTCGGCCTGAAAATGCTTTTAAGCGCATAAAAACTTACACTCTTGATTTCTGGCTAAATAAAAGCTGTTGCAATGATATTTCCATGCTGAACTGAGTTGTTCTGGGTCAAATATGAAGGCAAACCCACTTTCCTTTCAGTCTTTTGCTGCAATTGGCAGAAACAAGCATATTTGCTCATTCGGCCTGAAAATGCTTTTAAGCGCATAAAAACTTACACTCTTGATTTCTGGCTAAATAAAAGCTGTTGCAATGATATTTCCATGCTGAACTGAGTTGTTCTGGGTCAAATATGAAGGCAAACCCACTTTCCTTTCAGTCTTTTGCTGCAATTGGCAGAAACAAGCATATTTGCTCATTCGGCCTGAAAATGCTTTTAAGCGCATAAAAACTTACACTCTTGATTTCTGGCTAAATAAAAGCTGTTGCAATGATATTTCCATGCTGAACTGAGTTGTTCTAGGTCAAATATGAAGGCAAACCCACTTTCCTTTCAGTATTTTGCTGCAATTGGCAGAAACAAGCATATTTGCTCATTCGGCCTGAAAATGCTTTTAAGCGCATAAAAACTTACACTCTTGATTTCTGGCTAAATAAAAGCTGTTGCAATGATATTTCCATGCTGAACTGAGTTGTTCTGGGTCAAATGTGAAGGCAAACACACTTTCCTTTCAGTCTTTTGCTGCAATTGGCAGAAATCAGCTCATTCGGCCTGAAAATGCTTTTAAGCGCATAAAAACTTACACTCTTGATTTCTGGCTAAATAAAAGCTGTTGCAATGATATTTCCATGCTGAACTGAGTTGTTCTGGGTCAAATATGAAGGCAAACCCACTTTCCTTTCAGTCTTTTGCTGCAATTGGCAGAAACAAGCATATTTGCTCATTCGGCCTGAAAATGCTTTTAAGCGCATAAAAACTTACACTCTTGATTTCTGGCTAAATAAAAGCTGTTGCAATGATATTTCCATGCTGAACTGAGTTGTTCTGGGTCAAATATGAAGGCAAACCCACTTTCCTTTCAGTCTTTTGCTGCAATTGGCAGAAACAAGCATATTTGCTCATTCGGCCTGAAAATGCTTTTAAGCGCATAAAAACTTACACTCTTGATTTCTGGCTAAATAAAAGCTGTTGCAATGATATTTCCATGCTGAACTGAGTTGTTCTGGGTCAAATATGAAGGCAAACCCACTTTCCTTTCAGTCTTTTGCTGCAATTGGCAGAAACAAGCATATTTGCTCATTCGGCCTGAAAATGCTTTTAAGCGCATAAAAACTTACACTCTTGATTTCTGGCTAAATAAAAGCTGTTGCAATGATATTTCCATGCTGAACTGAGTTGTTCTAGGTCAAATGTGAAGGCAAACCCACTTTCCTTTCAGTATTTTGCTGCAATTTGCAGAAACAAGCATATTTGCTCATTCGGCCTGAAAATGCTTTTAAGCGCATAAAAACTTACACTCTTGATTTCTGGCTAAATAAAAGCTGTTGCAATGATATTTCCATGCTGAACTGAGTTGTTCTGGGTCAAATGTGAAGGCAAACACACTTTCCTTTCAGTCTTTTGCTGCAATTGGCAGAAATCAGCTCATTCGGCCTGAAAATGCTTTTAAGCGCATAAAAACTTACACTCTTGATTTCTGGCTAAATAAAAGCTGTTGCAATGATATTTCCATGCTGAACTGAGTTGTTCTGGGTCAAATATGAAGGCAAACCCACTTTCCTTTCAGTATTTTGCTGCAATTGGCAGAAACAAGCATATTTGCTCATTCGGCCTGAAAATGCTTTTAAGCGCATAAAAACTTACACTCTTGATTTCTGGCTAAATAAAAGCTGTTGCAATGATATTTCCATGCTGAACTGAGTTGTTCTGGGTCAAATATGAAGGCAAACCCACTTTTCTTTCAGTCTTTTGCTGCAATTGGCAGAAACAAGCATATTTGCTCATTCGGCCTGAAAATGCTTTTAAGCGCATAAAAACTTACACTCTTGATTTCTGGCTAAATAAAAGCTGTTGCAATGATATTTCCATGCTGAACTGAGTTGTTCTGGGTCAAATATGAAGGCAAACCCACTTTCCTTTCAGTCTTTTGCTGCAATTGGCAGAAACAAGCATATTTGCTCATTCGGCCTGAAAATGCTTTTAAGCGCATAAAAACTTACACTCTTGATTTCTGGCTAAATAAAAGCTGTTGCAATGATATTTCCATGCTGAACTGAGTTGTTCTGGGTCAAATGTGAAGGCAAACACACTTTCCTTTCAGTCTTTTGCTGCAATTGGCAGAAATCAGCTCATTCGGCCTGAAAATGCTTTTAAGCGCATAAAAACTTACACTCTTGATTTCTGGCTAAATAAAAGCTGTTGCAATGATATTTCCATACTGAACTGAGTTGTTCTGGGTCAAATGTGAAGGCAAACACACTTTCCTTTCAGTCTTTTGCTGCAATTGGCAGAAATCAGCTCATTCGGCCTGAAAATGCTTTTAAGCGCATAAAAACTTACACTCTTGATTTCTGGCTAAATAAAAGCTGTTGCAATGATATTTCCATGCTGAACTGAGTTGTTCTGGGTCAAATATGAAGGCAAACCCACTTTCCTTTCAGTCTTTTGCTGCAATTGGCAGAAACAAGCATATTTGCTCATTCGGCCTGAAAATGCTTTTAAGCGCATAAAAACTTACACTCTTGATTTCTGGCTAAATAAAAGCTGTTGCAATGATATTTCCATGCTGAACTGAGTTGTTCTGGGTCAAATATGAAGGAAAACCCACTTTCCTTTCAGTCTTTTGCTGCAATTGGCAGAAATCAGCTCATTCGGCCTGAAAATGCTTTTAAGCGCATAAAAACTTACACTCTTGATTTCTGGCTAAATAAAAGCTGTTGCAATGATATTTCCATGCTGAACTGAGTTGTTCTGGGTCAAATATGAAGGCAAACCCACTTTCCTTTCAGTCTTTTGCTGCAATTGGCAGAAACAAGCATATTTGCTCATTCAGCCTGAAAATGCTTTTAAGCGCATAAAAACTTACACTCTTGATTTCTGGCTAAATAAAAGCTGTTGCAATGATATTTCCATGCTGAACTGAGTTGTTCTGGGTCAAATATGAAGGCAAACCCACTTTCCTTTCAGTCTTTTGCTGCAATTGGCAGAAACAAGCATATTTGCTCATTCGGCCTGAAAATGCTTTTAAGCGCATAAAAACTTACACTCTTGATTTCTGGCTAAATAAAAGCTGTTGCAATGATATTTCCATGCTGAACTGAGTTGTTCTGGGTCAAATATGAAGGAAAACCCACTTTCCTTTCAGTCTTTTGCTGCAATTGGCAGAAATCAGCTCATTCGGCCTGAAAATGCTTTTAAGCGCATAAAAACTTACACTCTTGATTTCTGGCTAAATAAAAGCTGTTGCAATGATATTTCCATGCTGAACTGAGTTGTTCTGGGTCAAATATGAAGGCAAACCCACTTTCCTTTCAGTCTTTTGCTGCAATTGGCAGAAACAAGCATATTTGCTCATTCAGCCTGAAAATGCTTTTAAGCGCATAAAAACTTACACTCTTGATTTCTGGCTAAATAAAAGCTGTTGCAATGATATTTCCATGCTGAACTGAGTTGTTCTGGGTCAAATATGAAGGCAAACCCACTTTCCTTTCAGTCTTTTGCTGCAATTGGCAGAAACAAGCATATTTGCTCATTCGGCCTGAAAATGCTTTTAAGCGCATAAAAACTTACACTCTTGATTTCTGGCTAAATAAAAGCTGTTGCAATGATATTTCCATGCTGAACTGAGTTGTTCTGGGTCAAATGTGAAGGCAAACACACTTTCCTTTCAGTCTTTTGCTGCAATTGGCAGAAATCAGCTCATTCGGCCTGAAAATGCTTTTAAGCGCATAAAAACTTACACTCTTGATTTCTGGCTAAATAAAAGCTGTTGCAATGATATTTCCATACTGAACTGAGTTGTTCTGGGTCAAATGTGAAGGCAAACACACTTTCCTTTCAGTCTTTTGCTGCAATTGGCAGAAATCAGCTCATTCGGCCTGAAAATGCTTTTAAGCGCATAAAAACTTACACTCTTGATTTCTGGCTAAATAAAAGCTGTTGCAATGATATTTCCATGCTGAACTGAGTTGTTCTGGGTCAAATATGAAGGCAAACCCACTTTCCTTTCAGTCTTTTGCTGCAATTGGCAGAAACAAGCATATTTGCTCATTCGGCCTGAAAATGCTTTTAAGCGCATAAAAACTTACACTCTTGATTTCTGGCTAAATAAAAGCTGTTGCAATGATATTTCCATGCTGAACTGAGTTGTTCTGGGTCAAATATGAAGGAAAACCCACTTTCCTTTCAGTCTTTTGCTGCAATTGGCAGAAATCAGCTCATTCGGCCTGAAAATGCTTTTAAGCGCATAAAAACTTACACTCTTGATTTCTGGCTAAATAAAAGCTGTTGCAATGATATTTCCATGCTGAACTGAGTTGTTCTGGGTCAAATATGAAGGCAAACCCACTTTCCTTTCAGTCTTTTGCTGCAATTGGCAGAAATCAGCTCATTCGGCCTGAAAATGCTTTTAAGCGCATAAAAACTTACACTCTTGATTTCTGGCTAAATAAAAGCTGTTGCAATGATATTTCCATGCTGAACTGAGTTGTTCTGGGTCAAATATGAAGGCAAACCCACTTTCCTTTCAGTATTTTGCTGCAATTGGCAGAAACAAGCATATTTGCTCATTCGGCCTGAAAATGCTTTTAAGCGCATAAAAACTTACACTCTTGATTTCTGGCTAAATAAAAGCTGTTGCAATGATATTTCCATGCTGAACTGAGTTGTTCTAGGTCAAATATGAAGGCAAACCCACTTTCCTTTCAGTATTTTGCTGCAATTGGCAGAAACAAGCATATTTGCTCATTCGGCCTGAAAATGCTTTTAAGCGCATAAAACTTACACTCTTGATTTCTGGCTAAATAAAAGCTGTTGCAATGATATTTCCATGCTGAACTGAGTTGTTCTGGGTCAAATATGAAGGCAAACCCACTTTCCTTTCAGTCTTTTGCTGCAATTGGCAGAAACAAGCATATTTGCTCATTCAGCCTGAAAATGCTTTTAAGCGCATAAAAACTTACACTCTTGATTTCTGGCTAAATAAAAGCTGTTGCAATGATATTTCCATGCTGAACTGAGTTGTTCTAGGTCAAATATGAAGGCAAACCCACTTTCCTTTCAGTATTTTGCTGCAATTGGCAGAAACAAGCATATTTGCTCATTCGGCCTGAAAATGCTTTTAAGCGCATAAAAACTTACACTCTTGATTTCTGGCTAAATAAAAGCTGTTGCAATGATATTTCCATGCTGAACTGAGTTGTTCTGGGTCAAATATGAAGGCAAACCCACTTTCCTTTCAGTCTTTTGCTGCAATTGGCAGAAACAAGCATATTTGCTCATTCGGCCTGAAAATGCTTTTAAGCGCATAAAAACTTACACTCTTGATTTCTGGCTAAATAAAAGCTGTTGCAATGATATTTCCATGCTGAACTGAGTTGTTCTTGGTCAAATATGAAGGCAAACACATTTTCCTTTCAGTATTTTGCTGCAATTGGCAGAAATCAGCTCATTCGGCCTGAAAATGCTTTTAAGCGCATAAAAACTTACACTCTTGATTTCTGGCTAAATAAAAGCTGTTGCAATGATATTTCCATGCTGAACTGAGTTGTTCTGGGTCAAATATGAAGGCAAACCCACTTTCCTTTCAGTCTTTTGCTGCAATTGGCAGAAACAAGCATATTTGCTCATTCGGCCTGAAAATGCTTTTAAGCGCATAAAAACTTACACTCTTGATTTCTGGCTAAATAAAAGCTGTTGCAATGATATTTCCATGCTGAACTGAGTTGTTCTAGGTCAAATATGAAGGCAAACCCACTTTCCTTTCAGTATTTTGCTGCAATTGGCAGAAACAAGCATATTTGCTCATTCGGCCTGAAAATGCTTTTAAGCGCATAAAAACTTACACTCTTGATTTCTGGCTAAATAAAAGCTGTTGCAATGATATTTCCATGCTGAACTGAGTTGTTCTGGGTCAAATATGAAGGCAAACACACTTTCCTTTCAGTCTTTTGCTGCAATTGGCAGAAATCAGCTCATTCGGCCTGAAAATGCTTTTAAGCGCATAAAAACTTACACTCTTGATTTCTGGCTAAATAAAAGCTGTTGCAATGATATTTCCATGCTGAACTGAGTTGTTCTGGGTCAAATATGAAGGCAAACCCACTTTCCTTTCAGTCTTTTGCTGCAATTGGCAGAAACAAGCATATTTGCTCATTCGGCCTGAAAATGCTTTTAAGCGCATAAAAACTTACACTCTTGATTTCTGGCTAAATAAAAGCTGTTGCAATGATATTTCCATGCTGAACTGAGTTGTTCTAGGTCAAATATGAAGGCAAACCCACTTTCCTTTCAGTATTTTGCTGCAATTGGCAGAAACAAGCATATTTGCTCATTCGGCCTGAAATGCTTTTAAGCGCATAAAAACTTACACTCTTGATTTCTGGCTAAATAAAAGCTGTTGCAATGATATTTCCATGCTGAACTGAGTTGTTCTGGGTCAAATATGAAGGCAAACCCACTTTCCTTTCAGTCTTTTGCTGCAATTGGCAGAAACAAGCATATTTGCTCATTCGGCCTGAAAATGCTTTTAAGCGCATAAAAACTTACACTCTTGATTTCTGGCTAAATAAAAGCTGTTGCAATGATATTTCCATGCTGAACTGAGTTGTTCTGGGTCAAATATGAAGGCAAACCCACTTTCCTTTCAGTATTTTGCTGCAATTGGCAGAAACAAGCATATTTGCTCATTCGGCCTGAAAATGCTTTTAAGCGCATAAAAACTTACACTCTTGATTTCTGGCTAAATAAAAGCTGTTGCAATGATATTTCCATGCTGAACTGAGTTGTTCTGGGTCAAATGTGAAGGCAAACACACTTTCCTTTCAGTCTTTTGCTGCAATTGGCAGAAATCAGCTCATTCGGCCTGAAAATGCTTTTAAGCGCATAAAAACTTACACTCTTGATTTCTGGCTAAATAAAAGCTGTTGCAATGATATTTCCATGCTGAACTGAGTTGTTCTGGGTCAAATGTGAAGGCAAACACACTTTCCTTTCAGTCTTTTGCTGCAATTGGCAGAAATCAGCTCATTCGGCCTGAAAATGCTTTTAAGCGCATAAAAACTTACACTCTTGATTTCTGGCTAAATAAAAGCTGTTGCAATGATATTTCCATGCTGAACTGAGTTGTTCTGGGTCAAATATGAAGGCAAACCCACTTTCCTTTCAGTCTTTTGCTGCAATTGGCAGAAACAAGCATATTTGCTCATTCGGCCTGAAAATGCTTTTAAGCGCATAAAAACTTACACTCTTGATTTCTGGCTAAATAAAAGCTGTTGCAATGATATTTCCATGCTGAACTGAGTTGTTCTGGGTCAAATATGAAGGAAAACCCACTTTCCTTTCAGTCTTTTGCTGCAATTGGCAGAAATCAGCTCATTCGGCCTGAAAATGCTTTTAAGCGCATAAAAACTTACACTCTTGATTTCTGGCTAAATAAAAGCTGTTGCAATGATATTTCCATGCTGAACTGAGTTGTTCTGGGTCAAATATGAAGGCAAACCCACTTTCCTTTCAGTCTTTTGCTGCAATTGGCAGAAACAAGCATATTTGCTCATTCGGCCTGAAAATGCTTTTAAGCGCATAAAAACTTACACTCTTGATTTCTGGCTAAATAAAAGCTGTTGCAATGATATTTCCATGCTGAACTGAGTTGTTCTGGGTCAAATGTGAAGGCAAACACACTTTCCTTTCAGTCTTTTGCTGCAATTGGCAGAAATCAGCTCATTCGGCCTGAAAATGCTTTTAAGCGCATAAAAACTTACACTCTTGATTTCTGGCTAAATAAAAGCTGTTGCAATGATATTTCCATGCTGAACTGAGTTGTTCTGGGTCAAATATGAAGGCAAACCCACTTTCCTTTCAGTATTTTGCTGCAATTGGCAGAAACAAGCATATTTGCTCATTCGGCCTGAAAATGCTTTTAAGCGCATAAAAACTTACACTCTTGATTTCTGGCTAAATAAAAGCTGTTGCAATGATATTTCCATGCTGAACTGAGTTGTTCTGGGTCAAATATGAAGGAAAACCCACTTTCCTTTCAGTCTTTTGCTGCAATTGGCAGAAATCAGCTCATTCGGCCTGAAAATGCTTTTAAGCGCATAAAAACTTACACTCTTGATTTCTGGCTAAATAAAAGCTGTTGCAATGATATTTCCATGCTGAACTGAGTTGTTCTGGGTCAAATATGAAGGCAAACCCACTTTCCTTTCAGTCTTTTGCTGCAATTGGCAGAAACAAGCATATTTGCTCATTCGGCCTGAAAATGCTTTTAAGCGCATAAAAACTTACACTCTTGATTTCTGGCTAAATAAAAGCTGTTGCAATGATATTTCTATGCTGAACTGAGTTGTTCTGGGTCAAATATGAAGGCAAACCCACTTTCCTTTCAGTCTTTTGCTGCAATTGGCAGAAACAAGCATATTTTCTCATTCGGCCTGAAAATGCTTTTAAGCGCATAAAAACTTACACTCTTGATTTCTGGCTAAATAAAAGCTGTTGCAATGATATTTCCATGCTGAACTGAGTTGTTCTGGGTCAAATGTGAAGGCAAACACACTTTCCTTTCAGTCTTTTGCTGCAATTGGCAGAAATCAGCTCATTCGGCCTGAAAATGCTTTTAAGCGCATAAAAACTTACACTCTTGATTTCTGGCTAAATAAAAGCTGTTGCAATGATATTTCCATGCTGAACTGAGTTGTTCTGGGTCAAATATGAAGGCAAACCCACTTTCCTTTCAGTCTTTTGCTGCAATTGGCAGAAACAAGCATATTTGCTCATTCGGCCTGAAAATGCTTTTAAGCGCATAAAAACTTACACTCTTGATTTCTGGCTAAATAAAAGCTGTTGCAATGATATTTCCATGCTGAACTGAGTTGTTCTGGGTCAAATATGAAGGCAAACCCACTTTCCTTTCAGTCTTTTGCTGCAATTGGCAGAAACAAGCATATTTGCTCATTCGGCCTGAAAATGCTTTTAAGCGCATAAAAACTTACACTCTTGATTTCTGGCTAAATAAAAGCTGTTGCAATGATATTTCCATGCTGAACTGAGTTGTTCTGGGTCAAATATGAAGGCAAACCCACTTTCCTTTCAGTCTTTTGCTGCAATTGGCAGAAACAAGCATATTTGCTCATTCGGCCTGAAAATGCTTTTAAGCGCATAAAAACTTACACTCTTGATTTCTGGCTAAATAAAAGCTGTTGCAATGATATTTCCATGCTGAACTGAGTTGTTCTAGGTCAAATGTGAAGGCAAACCCACTTTCCTTTCAGTATTTTGCTGCAATTGGCAGAAACAAGCATATTTGCTCATTCGGCCTGAAAATGCTTTTAAGCGCATAAAAACTTACACTCTTGATTTCTGGCTAAATAAAAGCTGTTGCAATGATATTTCCATGCTGAACTGAGTTGTTCTGGGTCAAATGTGAAGGCAAACACACTTTCCTTTCAGTCTTTTGCTGCAATTGGCAGAAATCAGCTCATTCGGCCTGAAAATGCTTTTAAGCGCATAAAAACTTACACTCTTGATTTCTGGCTAAATAAAAGCTGTTGCAATGATATTTCCATGCTGAACTGAGTTGTTCTGGGTCAAATATGAAGGCAAACCCACTTTCCTTTCAGTATTTTGCTGCAATTGGCAGAAACAAGCATATTTGCTCATTCGGCCTGAAAATGCTTTTAAGCGCATAAAAACTTACACTCTTGATTTCTGGCTAAATAAAAGCTGTTGCAATGATATTTCCATGCTGAACTGAGTTGTTCTGGGTCAAATATGAAGGCAAACCCACTTTTCTTTCAGTCTTTTGCTGCAATTGGCAGAAACAAGCATATTTGCTCATTCGGCCTGAAAATGCTTTTAAGCGCATAAAAACTTACACTCTTGATTTCTGGCTAAATAAAAGCTGTTGCAATGATATTTCCATGCTGAACTGAGTTGTTCTGGGTCAAATATGAAGGCAAACCCACTTTCCTTTCAGTCTTTTGCTGCAATTGGCAGAAACAAGCATATTTGCTCATTCGGCCTGAAAATGCTTTTAAGCGCATAAAAACTTACACTCTTGATTTCTGGCTAAATAAAAGCTGTTGCAATGATATTTCCATGCTGAACTGAGTTGTTCTGGGTCAAATATGAAGGCAAACCCACTTTCCTTTCAGTCTTTTGCTGCAATTGGCAGAAACAAGCATATTTGCTCATTCGGCCTGAAAATGCTTTTAAGCGCATAAAAACTTACACTCTTGATTTCTGGCTAAATAAAAGCTGTTGCAATGATATTTCCATGCTGAACTGAGTTGTTCTGGGTCAAATATGAAGGCAAACCCACTTTCCTTTCAGTCTTTTGCTGCAATTGGCAGAAACAAGCATATTTGCTCATTCGGCCTGAAAATGCTTTTAAGCGCATAAAAACTTACACTCTTGATTTCTGGCTAAATAAAAGCTGTTGCAATGATATTTCCATGCTGAACTGAGTTGTTCTAGGTCAAATATGAAGGCAAACCCACTTTCCTTTCAGTATTTTGCTGCAATTGGCAGAAACAAGCATATTTGCTCATTCGGCCTGAAAATGCTTTTAAGCGCATAAAAACTTACACTCTTGATTTCTGGCTAAATAAAAGCTGTTGCAATGATATTTCCATGCTGAACTGAGTTGTTCTGGGTCAAATGTGAAGGCAAACACACTTTCCTTTCAGTCTTTTGCTGCAATTGGCAGAAATCAGCTCATTCGGCCTGAAAATGCTTTTAAGCGCATAAAAACTTACACTCTTGATTTCTGGCTAAATAAAAGCTGTTGCAATGATATTTCCATGCTGAACTGAGTTGTTCTGGGTCAAATATGAAGGCAAACCCACTTTCCTTTCAGTATTTTGCTGCAATTGGCAGAAACAAGCATATTTGCTCATTCGGCCTGAAAATGCTTTTAAGCGCATAAAAACTTACACTCTTGATTTCTGGCTAAATAAAAGCTGTTGCAATGATATTTCCATGCTGAACTGAGTTGTTCTGGGTCAAATATGAAGGCAAACCCACTTTTCTTTCAGTCTTTTGCTGCAATTGGCAGAAACAAGCATATTTGCTCATTCGGCCTGAAAATGCTTTTAAGCGCATAAAAACTTACACTCTTGATTTCTGGCTAAATAAAAGCTGTTGCAATGATATTTCCATGCTGAACTGAGTTGTTCTGGGTCAAATATGAAGGCAAACCCACTTTCCTTTCAGTCTTTTGCTGCAATTGGCAGAAACAAGCATATTTGCTCATTCGGCCTGAAAATGCTTTTAAGCGCATAAAAACTTACACTCTTGATTTCTGGCTAAATAAAAGCTGTTGCAATGATATTTCCATGCTGAACTGAGTTGTTCTGGGTCAAATATGAAGGCAAACCCACTTTCCTTTCAGTCTTTTGCTGCAATTGGCAGAAACAAGCATATTTGCTCATTCGGCCTGAAAATGCTTTTAAGCGCATAAAAACTTACACTCTTGATTTCTGGCTAAATAAAAGCTGTTGCAATGATATTTCCATGCTGAACTGAGTTGTTCTGGGTCAAATATGAAGGCAAACCCACTTTCCTTTCAGTCTTTTGCTGCAATTGGCAGAAACAAGCATATTTGCTCATTCGGCCTGAAAATGCTTTTAAGCGCATAAAAACTTACACTCTTGATTTCTGGCTAAATAAAAGCTGTTGCAATGATATTTCCATGCTGAACTGAGTTGTTCTAGGTCAAATATGAAGGCAAACCCACTTTCCTTTCAGTATTTTGCTGCAATTGGCAGAAACAAGCATATTTGCTCATTCGGCCTGAAAATGCTTTTAAGCGCATAAAAACTTACACTCTTGATTTCTGGCTAAATAAAAGCTGTTGCAATGATATTTCCATGCTGAACTGAGTTGTTCTGGGTCAAATGTGAAGGCAAACACACTTTCCTTTCAGTCTTTTGCTGCAATTGGCAGAAATCAGCTCATTCGGCCTGAAAATGCTTTTAAGCGCATAAAAACTTACACTCTTGATTTCTGGCTAAATAAAAGCTGTTGCAATGATATTTCCATGCTGAACTGAGTTGTTCTGGGTCAAATATGAAGGCAAACCCACTTTCCTTTCAGTCTTTTGCTGCAATTGGCAGAAACAAGCATATTTGCTCATTCGGCCTGAAAATGCTTTTAAGCGCATAAAAACTTACACTCTTGATTTCTGGCTAAATAAAAGCTGTTGCAATGATATTTCCATGCTGAACTGAGTTGTTCTGGGTCAAATATGAAGGCAAACCCACTTTCCTTTCAGTCTTTTGCTGCAATTGGCAGAAACAAGCATATTTGCTCATTCGGCCTGAAAATGCTTTTAAGCGCATAAAAACTTACACTCTTGATTTCTGGCTAAATAAAAGCTGTTGCAATGATATTTCCATGCTGAACTGAGTTGTTCTGGGTCAAATATGAAGGCAAACCCACTTTCCTTTCAGTCTTTTGCTGCAATTGGCAGAAACAAGCATATTTGCTCATTCGGCCTGAAAATGCTTTTAAGCGCATAAAAACTTACACTCTTGATTTCTGGCTAAATAAAAGCTGTTGCAATGATATTTCCATGCTGAACTGAGTTGTTCTAGGTCAAATGTGAAGGCAAACCCACTTTCCTTTCAGTATTTTGCTGCAATTTGCAGAAACAAGCATATTTGCTCATTCGGCCTGAAAATGCTTTTAAGCGCATAAAAACTTACACTCTTGATTTCTGGCTAAATAAAAGCTGTTGCAATGATATTTCCATGCTGAACTGAGTTGTTCTGGGTCAAATGTGAAGGCAAACACACTTTCCTTTCAGTCTTTTGCTGCAATTGGCAGAAATCAGCTCATTCGGCCTGAAAATGCTTTTAAGCGCATAAAAACTTACACTCTTGATTTCTGGCTAAATAAAAGCTGTTGCAATGATATTTCCATGCTGAACTGAGTTGTTCTGGGTCAAATATGAAGGCAAACCCACTTTCCTTTCAGTATTTTGCTGCAATTGGCAGAAACAAGCATATTTGCTCATTCGGCCTGAAAATGCTTTTAAGCGCATAAAAACTTACACTCTTGATTTCTGGCTAAATAAAAGCTGTTGCAATGATATTTCCATGCTGAACTGAGTTGTTCTGGGTCAAATATGAAGGCAAACCCACTTTTCTTTCAGTCTTTTGCTGCAATTGGCAGAAACAAGCATATTTGCTCATTCGGCCTGAAAATGCTTTTAAGCGCATAAAAACTTACACTCTTGATTTCTGGCTAAATAAAAGCTGTTGCAATGATATTTCCATGCTGAACTGAGTTGTTCTGGGTCAAATATGAAGGCAAACCCACTTTCCTTTCAGTCTTTTGCTGCAATTGGCAGAAACAAGCATATTTGCTCATTCGGCCTGAAAATGCTTTTAAGCGCATAAAAACTTACACTCTTGATTTCTGGCTAAATAAAAGCTGTTGCAATGATATTTCCATGCTGAACTGAGTTGTTCTGGGTCAAATGTGAAGGCAAACACACTTTCCTTTCAGTCTTTTGCTGCAATTGGCAGAAATCAGCTCATTCGGCCTGAAAATGCTTTTAAGCGCATAAAAACTTACACTCTTGATTTCTGGCTAAATAAAAGCTGTTGCAATGATATTTCCATACTGAACTGAGTTGTTCTGGGTCAAATGTGAAGGCAAACACACTTTCCTTTCAGTCTTTTGCTGCAATTGGCAGAAATCAGCTCATTCGGCCTGAAAATGCTTTTAAGCGCATAAAAACTTACACTCTTGATTTCTGGCTAAATAAAAGCTGTTGCAATGATATTTCCATGCTGAACTGAGTTGTTCTGGGTCAAATATGAAGGCAAACCCACTTTCCTTTCAGTCTTTTGCTGCAATTGGCAGAAACAAGCATATTTGCTCATTCGGCCTGAAAATGCTTTTAAGCGCATAAAAACTTACACTCTTGATTTCTGGCTAAATAAAAGCTGTTGCAATGATATTTCCATGCTGAACTGAGTTGTTCTGGGTCAAATATGAAGGAAAACCCACTTTCCTTTCAGTCTTTTGCTGCAATTGGCAGAAATCAGCTCATTCGGCCTGAAAATGCTTTTAAGCGCATAAAAACTTACACTCTTGATTTCTGGCTAAATAAAAGCTGTTGCAATGATATTTCCATGCTGAACTGAGTTGTTCTGGGTCAAATATGAAGGCAAACCCACTTTCCTTTCAGTCTTTTGCTGCAATTGGCAGAAACAAGCATATTTGCTCATTCAGCCTGAAAATGCTTTTAAGCGCATAAAAACTTACACTCTTGATTTCTGGCTAAATAAAAGCTGTTGCAATGATATTTCCATGCTGAACTGAGTTGTTCTGGGTCAAATATGAAGGCAAACCCACTTTCCTTTCAGTCTTTTGCTGCAATTGGCAGAAACAAGCATATTTGCTCATTCGGCCTGAAAATGCTTTTAAGCGCATAAAAACTTACACTCTTGATTTCTGGCTAAATAAAAGCTGTTGCAATGATATTTCCATGCTGAACTGAGTTGTTCTAGGTCAAATATGAAGGCAAACCCACTTTCCTTTCAGTATTTTGCTGCAATTGGCAGAAACAAGCATATTTGCTCATTCGGCCTGAAAATGCTTTTAAGCGCATAAAAACTTACACTCTTGATTTCTGGCTAAATAAAAGCTGTTGCAATGATATTTCCATGCTGAACTGAGTTGTTCTAGGTCAAATATGAAGGCAAACCCACTTTCCTTTCAGTCTTTTGCTGCAATTGGCAGAAATCAGCTCATTCGGCCTGAAAATGCTTTTAAGCGCATAAAAACTTACACTCTTGATTTCTGGCTAAATAAAAGCTGTTGCAATGATATTTCCATGCTGAACTGAGTTGTTCTGGGTCAAATATGAAGGCAAACCCACTTTCCTTTCAGTCTTTTGCTGCAATTGGCAGAAACAAGCATATTTGCTCATTCGGCCTGAAAATGCTTTTAAGCGCATAAAAACTTACACTCTTGATTTCTGGCTAAATAAAAGCTGTTGCAATGATATTTCCATGCTGAACTGAGTTGTTCTGGGTCAAATATGAAGGCAAACCCACTTTCCTTTCAGTCTTATGCTGCAATTGGCAGAAACAAGCATATTTGCTCATTCGGCCTGAAAATGCTTTTAAGCGCATAAAAACTTACACTCTTGATTTCTGGCTAAATAAAAGCTGTTGCAATGATATTTCCATGCTGAACTGAGTTGTTCTCGGTCAAATATGAAGGCAAACACATTTTCCTTTCAGTATTTTGCTGCAATTGGCAGAAATCAGCTCATTCGGCCTGAAAATGCTTTTAAGCGCATAAAAACTTACACTCTTGATTTCTGGCTAAATAAAAGCTGTTGCAATGATATTTCCATGCTGAACTGAGTTGTTCTGGGTCAAATATGAAGGCAAACCCACTTTCCTTTCAGTCTTTTGCTGCAATTGGCAGAAACAAGCATATTTGCTCATTCGGCCTGAAAATGCTTTTAAGCGCATAAAAACTTACACTCTTGATTTCTGGCTAAATAAAAGCTGTTGCAATGATATTTCCATGCTGAACTGAGTTGTTCTAGGTCAAATATGAAGGCAAACCCACTTTCCTTTCAGTATTTTGCTGCAATTGGCAGAAACAAGCATATTTGCTCATTCGGCCTGAAAATGCTTTTAAGCGCATAAAAACTTACACTCTTGATTTCTGGCTAAATAAAAGCTGTTGCAATGATATTTCCATGCTGAACTGAGTTGTTCTGGGTCAAATATGAAGGCAAACACACTTTCCTTTCAGTCTTTTGCTGCAATTGGCAGAAATCAGCTCATTCGGCCTGAAAATGCTTTTAAGCGCATAAAAACTTACACTCTTGATTTCTGGCTAAATAAAAGCTGTTGCAATGATATTTCCATGCTGAACTGAGTTGTTCTGGGTCAAATATGAAGGCAAACCCACTTTCCTTTCAGTCTTTTGCTGCAATTGGCAGAAACAAGCATATTTGCTCATTCGGCCTGAAAATGCTTTTAAGCGCATAAAAACTTACACTCTTGATTTCTGGCTAAATAAAAGCTGTTGCAATGATATTTCCATGCTGAACTGAGTTGTTCTGGGTCAAATATGAAGGCAAACCCACTTTCCTTTCAGTATTTTGCTGCAATTGGCAGAAACAAGCATATTTGCTCATTCGGCCTGAAATGCTTTTAAGCGCATAAAAACTTACACTCTTGATTTCTGGCTAAATAAAAGCTGTTGCAATGATATTTCCATGCTGAACTGAGTTGTTCTGGGTCAAATATGAAGGCAAACCCACTTTCCTTTCAGTCTTTTGCTGCAATTGGCAGAAACAAGCATATTTGCTCATTCGGCCTGAAAATGCTTTTAAGCGCATAAAAACTTACACTCTTGATTTCTGGCTAAATAAAAGCTGTTGCAATGATATTTCCATGCTGAACTGAGTTGTTCTGGGTCAAATATGAAGGCAAACCCACTTTCCTTTCAGTATTTTGCTGCAATTGGCAGAAACAAGCATATTTGCTCATTCGGCCTGAAAATGCTTTTAAGCGCATAAAAACTTACACTCTTGATTTCTGGCTAAATAAAAGCTGTTGCAATGATATTTCCATGCTGAACTGAGTTGTTCTGGGTCAAATGTGAAGGCAAACACACTTTCCTTTCAGTCTTTTGCTGCAATTGGCAGAAATCAGCTCATTCGGCCTGAAAATGCTTTTAAGCGCATAAAAACTTACACTCTTGATTTCTGGCTAAATAAAAGCTGTTGCAATGATATTTCCATGCTGAACTGAGTTGTTCTGGGTCAAATGTGAAGGCAAACACACTTTCCTTTCAGTCTTTTGCTGCAATTGGCAGAAATCAGCTCATTCGGCCTGAAAATGCTTTTAAGCGCATAAAAACTTACACTCTTGATTTCTGGCTAAATAAAAGCTGTTGCAATGATATTTCCATGCTGAACTGAGTTGTTCTGGGTCAAATATGAAGGCAAACCCACTTTCCTTTCAGTCTTTTGCTGCAATTGGCAGAAACAAGCATATTTGCTCATTCGGCCTGAAAATGCTTTTAAGCGCATAAAAACTTACACTCTTGATTTCTGGCTAAATAAAAGCTGTTGCAATGATATTTCCATGCTGAACTGAGTTGTTCTGGGTCAAATATGAAGGCAAACCCACTTTCCTTTCAGTCTTTTGCTGCAATTGGCAGAAACAAGCATATTTGCTCATTCGGCCTGAAAATGCTTTTAAGCGCATAAAAACTTACACTCTTGATTTCTGGCTAAATAAAAGCTGTTGCAATGATATTTCCATGCTGAACTGAGTTGTTCTAGGTCAAATGTGAAGGCAAACCCACTTTCCTTTCAGTATTTTGCTGCAATTTGCAGAAACAAGCATATTTGCTCATTCGGCCTGAAAATGCTTTTAAGCGCATAAAAACTTACACTCTTGATTTCTGGCTAAATAAAAGCTGTTGCAATGATATTTCCATGCTGAACTGAGTTGTTCTGGGTCAAATGTGAAGGCAAACACACTTTCTTTTCAGTCTTTTGCTGCAATTGGCAGAAATCAGCTCATTCGGCCTGAAAATGCTTTTAAGCGCATAAAAACTTACACTCTTGATTTCTGGCTAAATAAAAGCTGTTGCAATGATATTTCCATGCTGAACTGAGTTGTTCTGGGTCAAATATGAAGGCAAACCCACTTTCCTTTCAGTATTTTGCTGCAATTGGCAGAAACAAGCATATTTGCTCATTCGGCCTGAAAATGCTTTTAAGCGCATAAAAACTTACACTCTTGATTTCTGGCTAAATAAAAGCTGTTGCAATGATATTTCCATGCTGAACTGAGTTGTTCTGGGTCAAATATGAAGGCAAACCCACTTTCCTTTCAGTCTTTTGCTGCAATTGGCAGAAACAAGCATATTTGCTCATTCGGCCTGAAAATGCTTTTAAGCGCATAAAAACTTACACTCTTGATTTCTGGCTAAATAAAAGCTGTTGCAATGATATTTCCATGCTGAACTGAGTTGTTCTGGGTCAAATATGAAGGCAAACCCACTTTCCTTTCAGGCTTTTGCTGCAATTGGCAGAAACAAGCATATTTGCTCATTCGGCCTGAAAATGCTTTTAAGCGCATAAAAACTTACACTCTTGATTTCTGGCTAAATAAAAGCTGTTGCAATGATATTTCCATGCTGAACTGAGTTGTTCTGGGTCAAATGTGAAGGCAAACACACTTTCCTTTCAGTCTTTTGCTGCAATTGGCAGAAATCAGCTCATTCGGCCTGAAAATGCTTTTAAGCGCATAAAAACTTACACTCTTGATTTCTGGCTAAATAAAAGCTGTTGCAATGATATTTCCATACTGAACTGAGTTGTTCTGGGTCAAATGTGAAGGCAAACACACTTTCCTTTCAGTCTTTTGCTGCAATTGGCAGAAATCAGCTCATTCGGCCTGAAAATGCTTTTAAGCGCATAAAAACTTACACTCTTGATTTCTGGCTAAATAAAAGCTGTTGCAATGATATTTCCATGCTGAACTGAGTTGTTCTGGGTCAAATATGAAGGCAAACCCACTTTCCTTTCAGTCTTTTGCTGCAATTGGCAGAAACAAGCATATTTGCTCATTCGGCCTGAAAATGCTTTTAAGCGCATAAAAACTTACACTCTTGATTTCTGGCTAAATAAAAGCTGTTGCAATGATATTTCCATGCTGAACTGAGTTGTTCTGGGTCAAATATGAAGGCAAACCCACTTTCCTTTCAGTCTTTTGCTGCAATTGGCAGAAATCAGCTCATTCGGCCTGAAAATGCTTTTAAGCGCATAAAAACTTACACTCTTGATTTCTGGCTAAATAAAAGCTGTTGCAATGATATTTCCATGCTGAACTGAGTTGTTCTGGGTCAAATATGAAGGCAAACCCACTTTCCTTTCAGTCTTTTGCTGCAATTGGCAGAAACAAGCATATTTGCTCATTCAGCCTGAAAATGCTTTTAAGCGCATAAAAACTTACACTCTTGATTTCTGGCTAAATAAAAGCTGTTGCAATGATATTTCCATGCTGAACTGAGTTGTTCTGGGTCAAATATGAAGGCAAACCCACTTTTCTTTCAGTCTTTTGCTGCAATTGGCAGAAACAAGCATATTTGCTCATTCGGCCTGAAAATGCTTTTAAGCGCATAAAAACTTACACTCTTGATTTCTGGCTAAATAAAAGCTGTTGCAATGATATTTCCATGCTGAACTGAGTTGTTCTGGGTCAAATATGAAGGCAAACCCACTTTCCTTTCAGTCTTTTGCTGCAATTGGCAGAAACAAGCATATTTGCTCATTCGGCCTGAAAATGCTTTTAAGCGCATAAAAACTTACACTCTTGATTTCTGGCTAAATAAAAGCTGTTGCAATGATATTTCCATGCTGAACTGAGTTGTTCTGGGTCAAATATGAAGGCAAACCCACTTTCCTTTCAGTCTTTTGCTGCAATTGGCAGAAACAAGCATATTTGCTCATTCGGCCTGAAAATGCTTTTAAGCGCATAAAAACTTACACTCTTGATTTCTGGCTAAATAAAAGCTGTTGCAATGATATTTCCATGCTGAACTGAGTTGTTCTGGGTCAAATATGAAGGCAAACCCACTTTCCTTTCAGTCTTTTGCTGCAATTGGCAGAAACAAGCATATTTGCTCATTCGGCCTGAAAATGCTTTTAAGCGCATAAAAACTTACACTCTTGATTTCTGGCTAAATAAAAGCTGTTGCAATGATATTTCCATGCTGAACTGAGTTGTTCTAGGTCAAATATGAAGGCAAACCCACTTTCCTTTCAGTATTTTGCTGCAATTGGCAGAAACAAGCATATTTGCTCATTCGGCCTGAAAATGCTTTTAAGCGCATAAAAACTTACACTCTTGATTTCTGGCTAAATAAAAGCTGTTGCAATGATATTTCCATGCTGAACTGAGTTGTTCTGGGTCAAATGTGAAGGCAAACACACTTTCCTTTCAGTCTTTTGCTGCAATTGGCAGAAATCAGCTCATTCGGCCTGAAAATGCTTTTAAGCGCATAAAAACTTACACTCTTGATTTCTGGCTAAATAAAAGCTGTTGCAATGATATTTCCATGCTGAACTGAGTTGTTCTGGGTCAAATATGAAGGCAAACCCACTTTCCTTTCAGTATTTTGCTGCAATTGGCAGAAACAAGCATATTTGCTCATTCGGCCTGAAAATGCTTTTAAGCGCATAAAAACTTACACTCTTGATTTCTGGCTAAATAAAAGCTGTTGCAATGATATTTCCATGCTGAACTGAGTTGTTCTGGGTCAAATATGAAGGCAAACCCACTTTTCTTTCAGTCTTTTGCTGCAATTGGCAGAAACAAGCATATTTGCTCATTCGGCCTGAAAATGCTTTTAAGCGCATAAAAACTTACACTCTTGATTTCTGGCTAAATAAAAGCTGTTGCAATGATATTTCCATGCTGAACTGAGTTGTTCTGGGTCAAATATGAAGGCAAACCCACTTTCCTTTCAGTCTTTTGCTGCAATTGGCAGAAACAAGCATATTTGCTCATTCGGCCTGAAAATGCTTTTAAGCGCATAAAAACTTACACTCTTGATTTCTGGCTAAATAAAAGCTGTTGCAATGATATTTCCATGCTGAACTGAGTTGTTCTGGGTCAAATATGAAGGCAAACCCACTTTCCTTTCAGTCTTTTGCTGCAATTGGCAGAAACAAGCATATTTGCTCATTCGGCCTGAAAATGCTTTTAAGCGCATAAAAACTTACACTCTTGATTTCTGGCTAAATAAAAGCTGTTGCAATGATATTTCCATGCTGAACTGAGTTGTTCTGGGTCAAATATGAAGGCAAACCCACTTTCCTTTCAGTCTTTTGCTGCAATTGGCAGAAACAAGCATATTTGCTCATTCGGCCTGAAAATGCTTTTAAGCGCATAAAAACTTACACTCTTGATTTCTGGCTAAATAAAAGCTGTTGCAATGATATTTCCATGCTGAACTGAGTTGTTCTAGGTCAAATATGAAGGCAAACCCACTTTCCTTTCAGTATTTTGCTGCAATTGGCAGAAACAAGCATATTTGCTCATTCGGCCTGAAAATGCTTTTAAGCGCATAAAAACTTACACTCTTGATTTCTGGCTAAATAAAAGCTGTTGCAATGATATTTCCATGCTGAACTGAGTTGTTCTGGGTCAAATGTGAAGGCAAACACACTTTCCTTTCAGTCTTTTGCTGCAATTGGCAGAAATCAGCTCATTCGGCCTGAAAATGCTTTTAAGCGCATAAAAACTTACACTCTTGATTTCTGGCTAAATAAAAGCTGTTGCAATGATATTTCCATGCTGAACTGAGTTGTTCTGGGTCAAATATGAAGGCAAACCCACTTTCCTTTCAGTCTTTTGCTGCAATTGGCAGAAACAAGCATATTTGCTCATTCGGCCTGAAAATGCTTTTAAGCGCATAAAAACTTACACTCTTGATTTCTGGCTAAATAAAAGCTGTTGCAATGATATTTCCATGCTGAACTGAGTTGTTCTGGGTCAAATATGAAGGCAAACCCACTTTCCTTTCAGTCTTTTGCTGCAATTGGCAGAAACAAGCATATTTGCTCATTCGGCCTGAAAATGCTTTTAAGCGCATAAAAACTTACACTCTTGATTTCTGGCTAAATAAAAGCTGTTGCAATGATATTTCCATGCTGAACTGAGTTGTTCTGGGTCAAATATGAAGGCAAACCCACTTTCCTTTCAGTCTTTTGCTGCAATTGGCAGAAACAAGCATATTTGCTCATTCGGCCTGAAAATGCTTTTAAGCGCATAAAAACTTACACTCTTGATTTCTGGCTAAATAAAAGCTGTTGCAATGATATTTCCATGCTGAACTGAGTTGTTCTAGGTCAAATGTGAAGGCAAACCCACTTTCCTTTCAGTATTTTGCTGCAATTTGCAGAAACAAGCATATTTGCTCATTCGGCCTGAAAATGCTTTTAAGCGCATAAAAACTTACACTCTTGATTTCTGGCTAAATAAAAGCTGTTGCAATGATATTTCCATGCTGAACTGAGTTGTTCTGGGTCAAATGTGAAGGCAAACACACTTTCCTTTCAGTCTTTTGCTGCAATTGGCAGAAATCAGCTCATTCGGCCTGAAAATGCTTTTAAGCGCATAAAAACTTACACTCTTGATTTCTGGCTAAATAAAAGCTGTTGCAATGATATTTCCATGCTGAACTGAGTTGTTCTGGGTCAAATATGAAGGCAAACCCACTTTCCTTTCAGTATTTTGCTGCAATTGGCAGAAACAAGCATATTTGCTCATTCGGCCTGAAAATGCTTTTAAGCGCATAAAAACTTACACTCTTGATTTCTGGCTAAATAAAAGCTGTTGCAATGATATTTCCATGCTGAACTGAGTTGTTCTGGGTCAAATATGAAGGCAAACCCACTTTTCTTTCAGTCTTTTGCTGCAATTGGCAGAAACAAGCATATTTGCTCATTCGGCCTGAAAATGCTTTTAAGCGCATAAAAACTTACACTCTTGATTTCTGGCTAAATAAAAGCTGTTGCAATGATATTTCCATGCTGAACTGAGTTGTTCTGGGTCAAATATGAAGGCAAACCCACTTTCCTTTCAGTCTTTTGCTGCAATTGGCAGAAACAAGCATATTTGCTCATTCGGCCTGAAAATGCTTTTAAGCGCATAAAAACTTACACTCTTGATTTCTGGCTAAATAAAAGCTGTTGCAATGATATTTCCATGCTGAACTGAGTTGTTCTGGGTCAAATGTGAAGGCAAACACACTTTCCTTTCAGTCTTTTGCTGCAATTGGCAGAAATCAGCTCATTCGGCCTGAAAATGCTTTTAAGCGCATAAAAACTTACACTCTTGATTTCTGGCTAAATAAAAGCTGTTGCAATGATATTTCCATACTGAACTGAGTTGTTCTGGGTCAAATGTGAAGGCAAACACACTTTCCTTTCAGTCTTTTGCTGCAATTGGCAGAAATCAGCTCATTCGGCCTGAAAATGCTTTTAAGCGCATAAAAACTTACACTCTTGATTTCTGGCTAAATAAAAGCTGTTGCAATGATATTTCCATGCTGAACTGAGTTGTTCTGGGTCAAATATGAAGGCAAACCCACTTTCCTTTCAGTCTTTTGCTGCAATTGGCAGAAACAAGCATATTTGCTCATTCGGCCTGAAAATGCTTTTAAGCGCATAAAAACTTACACTCTTGATTTCTGGCTAAATAAAAGCTGTTGCAATGATATTTCCATGCTGAACTGAGTTGTTCTGGGTCAAATATGAAGGAAAACCCACTTTCCTTTCAGTCTTTTGCTGCAATTGGCAGAAATCAGCTCATTCGGCCTGAAAATGCTTTTAAGCGCATAAAAACTTACACTCTTGATTTCTGGCTAAATAAAAGCTGTTGCAATGATATTTCCATGCTGAACTGAGTTGTTCTGGGTCAAATATGAAGGCAAACCCACTTTCCTTTCAGTCTTTTGCTGCAATTGGCAGAAACAAGCATATTTGCTCATTCAGCCTGAAAATGCTTTTAAGCGCATAAAAACTTACACTCTTGATTTCTGGCTAAATAAAAGCTGTTGCAATGATATTTCCATGCTGAACTGAGTTGTTCTGGGTCAAATATGAAGGCAAACCCACTTTCCTTTCAGTCTTTTGCTGCAATTGGCAGAAACAAGCATATTTGCTCATTCGGCCTGAAAATGCTTTTAAGCGCATAAAAACTTACACTCTTGATTTCTGGCTAAATAAAAGCTGTTGCAATGATATTTCCATGCTGAACTGAGTTGTTCTAGGTCAAATATGAAGGCAAACCCACTTTCCTTTCAGTATTTTGCTGCAATTGGCAGAAACAAGCATATTTGCTCATTCGGCCTGAAAATGCTTTTAAGCGCATAAAAACTTACACTCTTGATTTCTGGCTAAATAAAAGCTGTTGCAATGATATTTCCATGCTGAACTGAGTTGTTCTAGGTCAAATATGAAGGCAAACCCACTTTCCTTTCAGTCTTTTGCTGCAATTGGCAGAAATCAGCTCATTCGGCCTGAAAATGCTTTTAAGCGCATAAAAACTTACACTCTTGATTTCTGGCTAAATAAAAGCTGTTGCAATGATATTTCCATGCTGAACTGAGTTGTTCTGGGTCAAATATGAAGGCAAACCCACTTTCCTTTCAGTCTTTTGCTGCAATTGGCAGAAACAAGCATATTTGCTCATTCGGCCTGAAAATGCTTTTAAGCGCATAAAAACTTACACTCTTGATTTCTGGCTAAATAAAAGCTGTTGCAATGATATTTCCATGCTGAACTGAGTTGTTCTGGGTCAAATATGAAGGCAAACCCACTTTCCTTTCAGTCTTATGCTGCAATTGGCAGAAACAAGCATATTTGCTCATTCGGCCTGAAAATGCTTTTAAGCGCATAAAAACTTACACTCTTGATTTCTGGCTAAATAAAAGCTGTTGCAATGATATTTCCATGCTGAACTGAGTTGTTCTCGGTCAAATATGAAGGCAAACACATTTTCCTTTCAGTATTTTGCTGCAATTGGCAGAAATCAGCTCATTCGGCCTGAAAATGCTTTTAAGCGCATAAAAACTTACACTCTTGATTTCTGGCTAAATAAAAGCTGTTGCAATGATATTTCCATGCTGAACTGAGTTGTTCTGGGTCAAATATGAAGGCAAACCCACTTTCCTTTCAGTCTTTTGCTGCAATTGGCAGAAACAAGCATATTTGCTCATTCGGCCTGAAAATGCTTTTAAGCGCATAAAAACTTACACTCTTGATTTCTGGCTAAATAAAAGCTGTTGCAATGATATTTCCATGCTGAACTGAGTTGTTCTAGGTCAAATATGAAGGCAAACCCACTTTCCTTTCAGTATTTTGCTGCAATTGGCAGAAACAAGCATATTTGCTCATTCGGCCTGAAAATGCTTTTAAGCGCATAAAAACTTACACTCTTGATTTCTGGCTAAATAAAAGCTGTTGCAATGATATTTCCATGCTGAACTGAGTTGTTCTGGGTCAAATATGAAGGCAAACACACTTTCCTTTCAGTCTTTTGCTGCAATTGGCAGAAATCAGCTCATTCGGCCTGAAAATGCTTTTAAGCGCATAAAAACTTACACTCTTGATTTCTGGCTAAATAAAAGCTGTTGCAATGATATTTCCATGCTGAACTGAGTTGTTCTGGGTCAAATATGAAGGCAAACCCACTTTCCTTTCAGTCTTTTGCTGCAATTGGCAGAAACAAGCATATTTGCTCATTCGGCCTGAAAATGCTTTTAAGCGCATAAAAACTTACACTCTTGATTTCTGGCTAAATAAAAGCTGTTGCAATGATATTTCCATGCTGAACTGAGTTGTTCTGGGTCAAATATGAAGGCAAACCCACTTTCCTTTCAGTATTTTGCTGCAATTGGCAGAAACAAGCATATTTGCTCATTCGGCCTGAAATGCTTTTAAGCGCATAAAAACTTACACTCTTGATTTCTGGCTAAATAAAAGCTGTTGCAATGATATTTCCATGCTGAACTGAGTTGTTCTGGGTCAAATATGAAGGCAAACCCACTTTCCTTTCAGTCTTTTGCTGCAATTGGCAGAAACAAGCATATTTGCTCATTCGGCCTGAAAATGCTTTTAAGCGCATAAAAACTTACACTCTTGATTTCTGGCTAAATAAAAGCTGTTGCAATGATATTTCCATGCTGAACTGAGTTGTTCTGGGTCAAATATGAAGGCAAACCCACTTTCCTTTCAGTATTTTGCTGCAATTGGCAGAAACAAGCATATTTGCTCATTCGGCCTGAAAATGCTTTTAAGCGCATAAAAACTTACACTCTTGATTTCTGGCTAAATAAAAGCTGTTGCAATGATATTTCCATGCTGAACTGAGTTGTTCTGGGTCAAATGTGAAGGCAAACACACTTTCCTTTCAGTCTTTTGCTGCAATTGGCAGAAATCAGCTCATTCGGCCTGAAAATGCTTTTAAGCGCATAAAAACTTACACTCTTGATTTCTGGCTAAATAAAAGCTGTTGCAATGATATTTCCATGCTGAACTGAGTTGTTCTGGGTCAAATGTGAAGGCAAACACACTTTCCTTTCAGTCTTTTGCTGCAATTGGCAGAAATCAGCTCATTCGGCCTGAAAATGCTTTTAAGCGCATAAAAACTTACACTCTTGATTTCTGGCTAAATAAAAGCTGTTGCAATGATATTTCCATGCTGAACTGAGTTGTTCTGGGTCAAATATGAAGGCAAACCCACTTTCCTTTCAGTCTTTTGCTGCAATTGGCAGAAACAAGCATATTTGCTCATTCGGCCTGAAAATGCTTTTAAGCGCATAAAAACTTACACTCTTGATTTCTGGCTAAATAAAAGCTGTTGCAATGATATTTCCATGCTGAACTGAGTTGTTCTGGGTCAAATATGAAGGCAAACCCACTTTCCTTTCAGTCTTTTGCTGCAATTGGCAGAAACAAGCATATTTGCTCATTCGGCCTGAAAATGCTTTTAAGCGCATAAAAACTTACACTCTTGATTTCTGGCTAAATAAAAGCTGTTGCAATGATATTTCCATGCTGAACTGAGTTGTTCTAGGTCAAATGTGAAGGCAAACCCACTTTCCTTTCAGTATTTTGCTGCAATTTGCAGAAACAAGCATATTTGCTCATTCGGCCTGAAAATGCTTTTAAGCGCATAAAAACTTACACTCTTGATTTCTGGCTAAATAAAAGCTGTTGCAATGATATTTCCATGCTGAACTGAGTTGTTCTGGGTCAAATGTGAAGGCAAACACACTTTCCTTTCAGTCTTTTGCTGCAATTGGCAGAAATCAGCTCATTCGGCCTGAAAATGCTTTTAAGCGCATAAAAACTTACACTCTTGATTTCTGGCTAAATAAAAGCTGTTGCAATGATATTTCCATGCTGAACTGAGTTGTTCTGGGTCAAATATGAAGGCAAACCCACTTTCCTTTCAGTATTTTGCTGCAATTGGCAGAAACAAGCATATTTGCTCATTCGGCCTGAAAATGCTTTTAAGCGCATAAAAACTTACACTCTTGATTTCTGGCTAAATAAAAGCTGTTGCAATGATATTTCCATGCTGAACTGAGTTGTTCTGGGTCAAATATGAAGGCAAACCCACTTTCCTTTCAGTCTTTTGCTGCAATTGGCAGAAACAAGCATATTTGCTCATTCGGCCTGAAAATGCTTTTAAGCGCATAAAAACTTACACTCTTGATTTCTGGCTAAATAAAAGCTGTTGCAATGATATTTCCATGCTGAACTGAGTTGTTCTGGGTCAAATATGAAGGCAAACCCACTTTCCTTTCAGGCTTTTGCTGCAATTGGCAGAAACAAGCATATTTGCTCATTCGGCCTGAAAATGCTTTTAAGCGCATAAAAACTTACACTCTTGATTTCTGGCTAAATAAAAGCTGTTGCAATGATATTTCCATGCTGAACTGAGTTGTTCTGGGTCAAATGTGAAGGCAAACACACTTTCCTTTCAGTCTTTTGCTGCAATTGGCAGAAATCAGCTCATTCGGCCTGAAAATGCTTTTAAGCGCATAAAAACTTACACTCTTGATTTCTGGCTAAATAAAAGCTGTTGCAATGATATTTCCATACTGAACTGAGTTGTTCTGGGTCAAATGTGAAGGCAAACACACTTTCCTTTCAGTCTTTTGCTGCAATTGGCAGAAATCAGCTCATTCGGCCTGAAAATGCTTTTAAGCGCATAAAAACTTACACTCTTGATTTCTGGCTAAATAAAAGCTGTTGCAATGATATTTCCATGCTGAACTGAGTTGTTCTGGGTCAAATATGAAGGCAAACCCACTTTCCTTTCAGTCTTTTGCTGCAATTGGCAGAAACAAGCATATTTGCTCATTCGGCCTGAAAATGCTTTTAAGCGCATAAAAACTTACACTCTTGATTTCTGGCTAAATAAAAGCTGTTGCAATGATATTTCCATGCTGAACTGAGTTGTTCTGGGTCAAATATGAAGGCAAACCCACTTTCCTTTCAGTCTTTTGCTGCAATTGGCAGAAATCAGCTCATTCGGCCTGAAAATGCTTTTAAGCGCATAAAAACTTACACTCTTGATTTCTGGCTAAATAAAAGCTGTTGCAATGATATTTCCATGCTGAACTGAGTTGTTCTGGGTCAAATATGAAGGCAAACCCACTTTCCTTTCAGTCTTTTGCTGCAATTGGCAGAAACAAGCATATTTGCTCATTCAGCCTGAAAATGCTTTTAAGCGCATAAAAACTTACACTCTTGATTTCTGGCTAAATAAAAGCTGTTGCAATGATATTTCCATGCTGAACTGAGTTGTTCTGGGTCAAATATGAAGGCAAACCCACTTTCCTTTCAGTCTTTTGCTGCAATTGGCAGAAACAAGCATATTTGCTCATTCGGCCTGAAAATGCTTTTAAGCGCATAAAAACTTACACTCTTGATTTCTGGCTAAATAAAAGCTGTTGCAATGATATTTCCATGCTGAACTGAGTTGTTCTAGGTCAAATATGAAGGCAAACCCACTTTCCTTTCAGTATTTTGCTGCAATTGGCAGAAACAAGCATATTTGCTCATTCGGCCTGAAAATGCTTTTAAGCGCATAAAAACTTACACTCTTGATTTCTGGCTAAATAAAAGCTGTTGCAATGATATTTCCATGCTGAACTGAGTTGTTCTAGGTCAAATATGAAGGCAAACCCACTTTCCTTTCAGTCTTTTGCTGCAATTGGCAGAAATCAGCTCATTCGGCCTGAAAATGCTTTTAAGCGCATAAAAACTTACACTCTTGATTTCTGGCTAAATAAAAGCTGTTGCAATGATATTTCCATGCTGAACTGAGTTGTTCTGGGTCAAATATGAAGGCAAACCCACTTTCCTTTCAGTCTTTTGCTGCAATTGGCAGAAACAAGCATATTTGCTCATTCGGCCTGAAAATGCTTTTAAGCGCATAAAAACTTACACTCTTGATTTCTGGCTAAATAAAAGCTGTTGCAATGATATTTCCATGCTGAACTGAGTTGTTCTGGGTCAAATATGAAGGCAAACCCACTTTCCTTTCAGTCTTTTGCTGCAATTGGCAGAAACAAGCATATTTGCTCATTCGGCCTGAAAATGCTTTTAAGCGCATAAAAACTTACACTCTTGATTTCTGGCTAAATAAAAGCTGTTGCAATGATATTTCCATGCTGAACTGAGTTGTTCTCGGTCAAATATGAAGGCAAACACATTTTCCTTTCAGTATTTTGCTGCAATTGGCAGAAATCAGCTCATTCGGCCTGAAAATGCTTTTAAGCGCATAAAAACTTACACTCTTGATTTCTGGCTAAATAAAAGCTGTTGCAATGATATTTCCATGCTGAACTGAGTTGTTCTGGGTCAAATATGAAGGCAAACCCACTTTCCTTTCAGTCTTTTGCTGCAATTGGCAGAAACAAGCATATTTGCTCATTCGGCCTGAAAATGCTTTTAAGCGCATAAAAACTTACACTCTTGATTTCTGGCTAAATAAAAGCTGTTGCAATGATATTTCCATGCTGAACTGAGTTGTTCTAGGTCAAATATGAAGGCAAACCCACTTTCCTTTCAGTATTTTGCTGCAATTGGCAGAAACAAGCATATTTGCTCATTCGGCCTGAAAATGCTTTTAAGCGCATAAAAACTTACACTCTTGATTTCTGGCTAAATAAAAGCTGTTGCAATGATATTTCCATGCTGAACTGAGTTGTTCTGGGTCAAATATGAAGGCAAACACACTTTCCTTTCAGTCTTTTGCTGCAATTGGCAGAAATCAGCTCATTCGGCCTGAAAATGCTTTTAAGCGCATAAAAACTTACACTCTTGATTTCTGGCTAAATAAAAGCTGTTGCAATGATATTTCCATGCTGAACTGAGTTGTTCTGGGTCAAATATGAAGGCAAACCCACTTTCCTTTCAGTCTTTTGCTGCAATTGGCAGAAACAAGCATATTTGCTCATTCGGCCTGAAAATGCTTTTAAGCGCATAAAAACTTACACTCTTGATTTCTGGCTAAATAAAAGCTGTTGCAATGATATTTCCATGCTGAACTGAGTTGTTCTGGGTCAAATATGAAGGCAAACCCACTTTCCTTTCAGTATTTTGCTGCAATTGGCAGAAACAAGCATATTTGCTCATTCGGCCTGAAATGCTTTTAAGCGCATAAAAACTTACACTCTTGATTTCTGGCTAAATAAAAGCTGTTGCAATGATATTTCCATGCTGAACTGAGTTGTTCTGGGTCAAATATGAAGGCAAACCCACTTTCCTTTCAGTCTTTTGCTGCAATTGGCAGAAACAAGCATATTTGCTCATTCGGCCTGAAAATGCTTTTAAGCGCATAAAAACTTACACTCTTGATTTCTGGCTAAATAAAAGCTGTTGCAATGATATTTCCATGCTGAACTGAGTTGTTCTGGGTCAAATATGAAGGAAAACCCACTTTCCTTTCAGTCTTTTGCTGCAATTGGCAGAAATCAGCTCATTCGGCCTGAAAATGCTTTTAAGCGCATAAAAACTTACACTCTTGATTTCTGGCTAAATAAAAGCTGTTGCAATGATATTTCCATGCTGAACTGAGTTGTTCTGGGTCAAATATGAAGGCAAACCCACTTTCCTTTCAGTCTTTTGCTGCAATTGGCAGAAACAAGCATATTTGCTCATTCGGCCTGAAAATGCTTTTAAGCGCATAAAAACTTACACTCTTGATTTCTGGCTAAATAAAAGCTGTTGCAATGATATTTCCATGCTGAACTGAGTTGTTCTGGGTCAAATGTGAAGGCAAACACACTTTCCTTTCAGTCTTTTGCTGCAATTGGCAGAAATCAGCTCATTCGGCCTGAAAATGCTTTTAAGCGCATAAAAACTTACACTCTTGATTTCTGGCTAAATAAAAGCTGTTGCAATGATATTTCCATGCTGAACTGAGTTGTTCTGGGTCAAATATGAAGGCAAACCCACTTTCCTTTCAGTATTTTGCTGCAATTGGCAGAAACAAGCATATTTGCTCATTCGGCCTGAAAATGCTTTTAAGCGCATAAAAACTTACACTCTTGATTTCTGGCTAAATAAAAGCTGTTGCAATGATATTTCCATGCTGAACTGAGTTGTTCTGGGTCAAATATGAAGGAAAACCCACTTTCCTTTCAGTCTTTTGCTGCAATTGGCAGAAATCAGCTCATTCGGCCTGAAAATGCTTTTAAGCGCATAAAAACTTACACTCTTGATTTCTGGCTAAATAAAAGCTGTTGCAATGATATTTCCATGCTGAACTGAGTTGTTCTGGGTCAAATATGAAGGCAAACCCACTTTCCTTTCAGTCTTTTGCTGCAATTGGCAGAAACAAGCATATTTGCTCATTCGGCCTGAAAATGCTTTTAAGCGCATAAAAACTTACACTCTTGATTTCTGGCTAAATAAAAGCTGTTGCAATGATATTTCTATGCTGAACTGAGTTGTTCTGGGTCAAATATGAAGGCAAACCCACTTTCCTTTCAGTCTTTTGCTGCAATTGGCAGAAACAAGCATATTTTCTCATTCGGCCTGAAAATGCTTTTAAGCGCATAAAAACTTACACTCTTGATTTCTGGCTAAATAAAAGCTGTTGCAATGATATTTCCATGCTGAACTGAGTTGTTCTGGGTCAAATGTGAAGGCAAACACACTTTCCTTTCAGTCTTTTGCTGCAATTGGCAGAAATCAGCTCATTCGGCCTGAAAATGCTTTTAAGCGCATAAAAACTTACACTCTTGATTTCTGGCTAAATAAAAGCTGTTGCAATGATATTTCCATGCTGAACTGAGTTGTTCTGGGTCAAATATGAAGGCAAACCCACTTTCCTTTCAGTCTTTTGCTGCAATTGGCAGAAACAAGCATATTTGCTCATTCGGCCTGAAAATGCTTTTAAGCGCATAAAAACTTACACTCTTGATTTCTGGCTAAATAAAAGCTGTTGCAATGATATTTCCATGCTGAACTGAGTTGTTCTGGGTCAAATATGAAGGCAAACCCACTTTCCTTTCAGTCTTTTGCTGCAATTGGCAGAAACAAGCATATTTGCTCATTCGGCCTGAAAATGCTTTTAAGCGCATAAAAACTTACACTCTTGATTTCTGGCTAAATAAAAGCTGTTGCAATGATATTTCCATGCTGAACTGAGTTGTTCTGGGTCAAATATGAAGGCAAACCCACTTTCCTTTCAGTCTTTTGCTGCAATTGGCAGAAACAAGCATATTTGCTCATTCGGCCTGAAAATGCTTTTAAGCGCATAAAAACTTACACTCTTGATTTCTGGCTAAATAAAAGCTGTTGCAATGATATTTCCATGCTGAACTGAGTTGTTCTAGGTCAAATGTGAAGGCAAACCCACTTTCCTTTCAGTATTTTGCTGCAATTGGCAGAAACAAGCATATTTGCTCATTCGGCCTGAAAATGCTTTTAAGCGCATAAAAACTTACACTCTTGATTTCTGGCTAAATAAAAGCTGTTGCAATGATATTTCCATGCTGAACTGAGTTGTTCTGGGTCAAATGTGAAGGCAAACACACTTTCCTTTCAGTCTTTTGCTGCAATTGGCAGAAATCAGCTCATTCGGCCTGAAAATGCTTTTAAGCGCATAAAAACTTACACTCTTGATTTCTGGCTAAATAAAAGCTGTTGCAATGATATTTCCATGCTGAACTGAGTTGTTCTGGGTCAAATATGAAGGCAAACCCACTTTCCTTTCAGTATTTTGCTGCAATTGGCAGAAACAAGCATATTTGCTCATTCGGCCTGAAAATGCTTTTAAGCGCATAAAAACTTACACTCTTGATTTCTGGCTAAATAAAAGCTGTTGCAATGATATTTCCATGCTGAACTGAGTTGTTCTGGGTCAAATATGAAGGCAAACCCACTTTTCTTTCAGTCTTTTGCTGCAATTGGCAGAAACAAGCATATTTGCTCATTCGGCCTGAAAATGCTTTTAAGCGCATAAAAACTTACACTCTTGATTTCTGGCTAAATAAAAGCTGTTGCAATGATATTTCCATGCTGAACTGAGTTGTTCTGGGTCAAATATGAAGGCAAACCCACTTTCCTTTCAGTCTTTTGCTGCAATTGGCAGAAACAAGCATATTTGCTCATTCGGCCTGAAAATGCTTTTAAGCGCATAAAAACTTACACTCTTGATTTCTGGCTAAATAAAAGCTGTTGCAATGATATTTCCATGCTGAACTGAGTTGTTCTGGGTCAAATATGAAGGCAAACCCACTTTCCTTTCAGTCTTTTGCTGCAATTGGCAGAAACAAGCATATTTGCTCATTCGGCCTGAAAATGCTTTTAAGCGCATAAAAACTTACACTCTTGATTTCTGGCTAAATAAAAGTTGTTGCAATGATATTTCCATGCTGAACTGAGTTGTTCTAGGTCAAATATGAAGGCAAACCCACTTTCCTTTCAGTCTTTTGCTGCAATTGGCAGAAACAAGCATATTTGCTCAATCGGCCTGAAAATGCTTTTAAGCGCATAAAAACTTACACTCTTGATTTCTGGCTAAATAAAAGCTGTTGCAATGATATTTCCATGCTGAACTGAGTTGTTCTGGGTCAAATATGAAGGCAAACCCACTTTCCTTTCAGTCTTTTGCTGCAATTGGCAGAAACAAGCATATTTGCTCATTCGGCCTGAAAATGCTTTTAAGCGCATAAAAACTTACACTCTTGATTTCTGGCTAAATAAAAGCTGTTGCAATGATATTTCCATGCTGAACTGAGTTGTTCTGGGTCAAATATGAAGGCAAACCCACTTTCCTTTCAGTCTTTTGCTGCAATTGGCAGAAACAAGCATATTTGCTCATTCGGCCTGAAAATGCTTTTAAGCGCATAAAAACTTACACTCTTGATTTCTGGCTAAATAAAAGCTGTTGCAATGATATTTCCATGCTGAACTGAGTTGTTCTAGGTCAAATATGAAGGCAAACCCACTTTCCTTTCAGTATTTTGCTGCAATTGGCAGAAACAAGCATATTTGCTCATTCGGCCTGAAAATGCTTTTAAGCGCATAAAAACTTACACTCTTGATTTCTGGCTAAATAAAAGCTGTTGCAATGATATTTCCATGCTGAACTGAGTTGTTCTGGGTCAAATGTGAAGGCAAACACACTTTCCTTTCAGTCTTTTGCTGCAATTGGCAGAAATCAGCTCATTCGGCCTGAAAATGCTTTTAAGCGCATAAAAACTTACACTCTTGATTTCTGGCTAAATAAAAGCTGTTGCAATGATATTTCCATGCTGAACTGAGTTGTTCTAGGTCAAATATGAAGGCAAACCCACTTTCCTTTCAGTCTTTTGCTGCAATTGGCAGAAACAAGCATATTTGCTCAATCGGCCTGAAAATGCTTTTAAGCGCATAAAAACTTACACTCTTGATTTCTGGCTAAATAAAAGCTGTTGCAATGATATTTCCATGCTGAACTGAGTTGTTCTGGGTCAAATATGAAGGCAAACCCACTTTCCTTTCAGTCTTTTGCTGCAATTGGCAGAAACAAGCATATTTGCTCATTCGGCCTGAAAATGCTTTTAAGCGCATAAAAACTTACACTCTTGATTTCTGGCTAAATAAAAGCTGTTGCAATGATATTTCCATGCTGAACTGAGTTGTTCTGGGTCAAATATGAAGGCAAACCCACTTTCCTTTCAGTCTTTTGCTGCAATTGGCAGAAACAAGCATATTTGCTCATTCGGCCTGAAAATGCTTTTAAGCGCATAAAAACTTACACTCTTGATTTCTGGCTAAATAAAAGCTGTTGCAATGATATTTCCATGCTGAACTGAGTTGTTCTAGGTCAAATATGAAGGCAAACCCACTTTCCTTTCAGTATTTTGCTGCAATTGGCAGAAACAAGCATATTTGCTCATTCGGCCTGAAAATGCTTTTAAGCGCATAAAAACTTACACTCTTGATTTCTGGCTAAATAAAAGCTGTTGCAATGATATTTCCATGCTGAACTGAGTTGTTCTGGGTCAAATGTGAAGGCAAACACACTTTCCTTTCAGTCTTTTGCTGCAATTGGCAGAAATCAGCTCATTCGGCCTGAAAATGCTTTTAAGCGCATAAAAACTTACACTCTTGATTTCTGGCTAAATAAAAGCTGTTGCAATGATATTTCCATGCTGAACTGAGTTGTTCTGGGTCAAATATGAAGGCAAACCCACTTTCCTTTCAGTCTTTTGCTGCAATTGGCAGAAACAAGCATATTTGCTCATTCGGCCTGAAAATGCTTTTAAGCGCATAAAAACTTACACTCTTGATTTCTGGCTAAATAAAAGCTGTTGCAATGATATTTCCATGCTGAACTGAGTTGTTCTGGGTCAAATATGAAGGCAAACCCACTTTCCTTTCAGTCTTTTGCTGCAATTGGCAGAAACAAGCATATTTGCTCATTCGGCCTGAAAATGCTTTTAAGCGCATAAAAACTTACACTCTTGATTTCTGGCTAAATAAAAGCTGTTGCAATGATATTTCCATGCTGAACTGAGTTGTTCTGGGTCAAATATGAAGGCAAACCCACTTTCCTTTCAGTCTTTTGCTGCAATTGGCAGAAACAAGCATATTTGCTCATTCGGCCTGAAAATGCTTTTAAGCGCATAAAAACTTACACTCTTGATTTCTGGCTAAATAAAAGCTGTTGCAATGATATTTCCATGCTGAACTGAGTTGTTCTGGGTCAAATATGAAGGAAAACCCACTTTCCTTTCAGTCTTTTGCTGCAATTGGCAGAAATCAGCTCATTCGGCCTGAAAATGCTTTTAAGCGCATAAAAACTTACACTCTTGATTTCTGGCTAAATAAAAGCTGTTGCAATGATATTTCCATGCTGAACTGAGTTGTTCTGGGTCAAATATGAAGGCAAACCCACTTTCCTTTCAGTATTTTGCTGCAATTGGCAGAAACAAGCATATTTGCTCATTCGGCCTGAAAATGCTTTTAAGCGCATAAAAACTTACACTCTTGATTTCTGGCTAAATAAAAGCTGTTGCAATGATATTTCCATGCTGAACTGAGTTGTTCTGGGTCAAATATGAAGGCAAACCCACTTTCCTTTCAGTCTTTTGCTGCAATTGGCAGAAACAAGCATATTTGCTCATTCGGCCTGAAAATGCTTTTAAGCGCATAAAAACTTACACTCTTGATTTCTGGCTAAATAAAAGCTGTTGCAATGATATTTCCATGCTGAACTGAGTTGTTCTAGGTCAAATGTGAAGGCAAACCCACTTTCCTTTCAGTATTTTGCTGCAATTGGCAGAAACAAGCATATTTGCTCATTCGGCCTGAAAATGCTTTTAAGCGCATAAAAACTTACACTCTTGATTTCTGGCTAAATAAAAGCTGTTGCAATGATATTTCCATGCTGAACTGAGTTGTTCTGGGTCAAATGTGAAGGCAAACACACTTTCCTTTCAGTCTTTTGCTGCAATTGGCAGAAATCAGCTCATTCGGCCTGAAAATGCTTTTAAGCGCATAAAAACTTACACTCTTGATTTCTGGCTAAATAAAAGCTGTTGCAATGATATTTCCATGCTGAACTGAGTTGTTCTGGGTCAAATATGAAGGCAAACCCACTTTCCTTTCAGTCTTTTGCTGCAATTGGCAGAAACAAGCATATTTGCTCATTCGGCCTGAAAATGCTTTTAAGCGCATAAAAACTTACACTCTTGATTTCTGGCTAAATAAAAGCTGTTGCAATGATATTTCCATGCTGAACTGAGTTGTTCTGGGTCAAATATGAAGGAAAACCCACTTTCCTTTCAGTCTTTTGCTGCAATTGGCAGAAATCAGCTCATTCGGCCTGAAAATGCTTTTAAGCGCATAAAAACTTACACTCTTGATTTCTGGCTAAATAAAAGCTGTTGCAATGATATTTCCATGCTGAACTGAGTTGTTCTGGGTCAAATATGAAGGCAAACCCACTTTCCTTTCAGTCTTTTGCTGCAATTGGCAGAAACAAGCATATTTGCTCATTCGGCCTGAAAATGCTTTTAAGCGCATAAAAACTTACACTCTTGATTTCTGGCTAAATAAAAGCTGTTGCAATGATATTTCCATGCTGAACTGAGTTGTTCTGGGTCAAATATGAAGGCAAACCCACTTTCCTTTCAGTCTTTTGCTGCAATTGGCAGAAACAAGCATATTTGCTCATTCGGCCTGAAAATGCTTTTAAGCGCATAAAAACTTACACTCTTGATTTCTGGCTAAATAAAAGCTGTTGCAATGATATTTCCATGCTGAACTGAGTTGTTCTGGGTCAAATATGAAGGCAAACCCACTTTCCTTTCAGTCTTTTGCTGCAATTGGCAGAAACAAGCATATTTGCTCATTCGGCCTGAAAATGCTTTTAAGCGCATAAAAACTTACACTCTTGATTTCTGGCTAAATAAAAGCTGTTGCAATGATATTTCTATGCTGAAACTGAGTTGTTCTGGGTCAAATATGAAGGCAAACCCACTTTCCTTTCAGTCTTTTGCTGCAATTGGCAGAAATCAGCTCATTCGGCCTGAAAATGCTTTTAAGCGCATAAAAACTTACACTCTTGATTTCTGGCTAAATAAAAGCTGTTGCAATGATATTTCCATGCTGAACTGAGTTGTTCTAGGTCAAATATGAAGGCAAACCCACTTTCCTTTCAGTATTTTGCTGCAATTGGCAGAAACAAGCATATTTGCTCATTCGGCCTGAAAATGCTTTTAAGCGCATAAAAACTTACACTCTTGATTTCTGGCTAAATAAAAGCTGTTGCAATGATATTTCCATGCTGAACTGAGTTGTTCTGGGTCAAATGTGAAGGCAAACACACTTTCCTTTCAGTCTTTTGCTGCAATTGGCAGAAATCAGCTCATTCGGCCTGAAAATGCTTTTAAGCGCATAAAAACTTACACTCTTGATTTCTGGCTAAATAAAAGCTGTTGCAATGATATTTCCATGCTGAACTGAGTTGTTCTGGGTCAAATATGAAGGAAAACCCACTTTCCTTTCAGTCTTTTGCTGCAATTGTCAGAAATCAGCTCATTCGGCCTGAAAATGCTTTTAAGCGCATAAAAACTTACACTCTTGATTTCTGGCTAAATAAAAGCTGTTGCAATGATATTTCCATGCTGAACTGAGTTGTTCTGGGTCAAATATGAAGGCAAACCCACTTTCCTTTCAGTCTTTTGCTGCAATTGGCAGAAACAAGCATATTTGCTCATTCGGCCTGAAAATGCTTTTAAGCGCATAAAAACTTACACTCTTGATTTCTGGCTAAATAAAAGCTGTTGCAATGATATTTCCATGCTGAACTGAGTTGTTCTGGGTCAAATATGAAGGCAAACCCACTTTCCTTTCAGTCTTTTGCTGCAATTGGCAGAAACAAGCATATTTGCTCATTCGGCCTGAAAATGCTTTTAAGCGCATAAAAACTTACACTCTTGATTTCTGGCTAAATAAAAGCTGTTGCAATGATATTTCCATGCTGAACTGAGTTGTTCTGGGTCAAATGTGAAGGCAAACACACTTTCCTTTCAGTCTTTTGCTGCAATTGGCAGAAATCAGCTCATTCGGCCTGAAAATGCTTTTAAGCGCATAAAAACTTACACTCTTGATTTCTGGCTAAATAAAAGCTGTTGCAATGATATTTCCATGCTGAACTGAGTTGTTCTGGGTCAAATGTGAAGGCAAACACACTTTCCTTTCAGTCTTTTGCTGCAATTGGCAGAAATCAGCTCATTCGGCCTGAAAATCCTTTTAAGCGCATAAAAACTTACACTCTTGATTTCTGGCTAAATAAAAGCTGTTGCAATGATATTTCCATGCTGAACTGAGTTGTTCTGGGTCACATATGAAGGCAAACCCACTTTCCTTTCAGTCTTTTGCTGCAATTGGCAGAAACAAGCATATTTGCTCATTCGGCCTGAAAATGCTTTTAAGCGCATAAAAACTTACACTCTTGATTTCTGGCTAAATAAAAGCTGTTGCAATGATATTTCCATGCTGAACTGAGTTGTTCTGGGTCAAATGTGAAGGCAAACACACTTTCCTTTCAGTCTTTTGCTGCAATTGGCAGAAATCAGCTCATTCGGCCTGAAAATGCTTTTAAGCGCATAAAAACTTACACTCTTGATTTCTGGCTAAATAAAAGCTGTTGCAATGATATTTCCATGCTGAACTGAGTTGTTCTGGGTCAAATATGAAGGCAAACCCACTTTCCTTTCAGTCTTTTGCTGCAATTGGCAGAAACAAGCATATTTGCTCATTCGGCCTGAAAATGCTTTTAAGCGCATAAAAACTTACACTCTTGATTTCTGGCTAAATAAAAGCTGTTGCAATGATATTTCCATGCTGAACTGAGTTGTTCTGGGTCAAATATGAAGGAAAACCCACTTTCCTTTCAGTCTTTTGCTGCAATTGGCAGAAATCAGCTCATTCGGCCTGAAAATGCTTTTAAGCGCATAAAAACTTACACTCTTGATTTCTGGCTAAATAAAAGCTGTTGCAATGATATTTCCATGCTGAACTGAGTTGTTCTGGGTCAAATATGAAGGCAAACCCACTTTCCTTTCAGTCTTTTGCTGCAATTGGCAGAAACAAGCATATTTGCTCATTCGGCCTGAAAATGCTTTTAAGCGCATAAAAACTTACACTCTTGATTTCTGGCTAAATAAAAGCTGTTGCAATGATATTTCCATGCTGAACTGAGTTGTTCTGGGTCAAATATGAAGGCAAACCCACTTTCCTTTCAGTCTTTTGCTGCAATTGGCAGAAACAAGCATATTTGCTCATTCGGCCTGAAAATGCTTTTAAGCGCATAAAAACTTACACTCTTGATTTCTGGCTAAATAAAAGCTGTTGCAATGATATTTCTATGCTGAAACTGAGTTGTTCTGGGTCAAATATGAAGGCAAACCCACTTTCCTTTCAGTCTTTTGCTGCAATTGGCAGAAATCAGCTCATTCGGCCTGAAAATGCTTTTAAGCGCATAAAAACTTACACTCTTGATTTCTGGCTAAATAAAAGCTGTTGCAATGATATTTCCATGCTGAACTGAGTTGTTCTAGGTCAAATATGAAGGCAAACCCACTTTCCTTTCAGTATTTTGCTGCAATTGGCAGAAACAAGCATATTTGCTCATTCGGCCTGAAAATGCTTTTAAGCGCATAAAAACTTACACTCTTGATTTCTGGCTAAATAAAAGCTGTTGCAATGATATTTCCATGCTGAACTGAGTTGTTCTGGGTCAAATGTGAAGGCAAACACACTTTCCTTTCAGTCTTTTGCTGCAATTGGCAGAAATCAGCTCATTCGGCCTGAAAATGCTTTTAAGCGCATAAAAACTTACACTCTTGATTTCTGGCTAAATAAAAGCTGTTGCAATGATATTTCCATGCTGAACTGAGTTGTTCTGGGTCAAATATGAAGGCAAACCCACTTTCCTTTCAGTCTTTTGCTGCAATTGGCAGAAACAAGCATATTTGCTCATTCGGCCTGAAAATGCTTTTAAGCGCATAAAAACTTACACTCTTGATTTCTGGCTAAATAAAAGCTGTTGCAATGATATTTCCATGCTGAACTGAGTTGTTCTGGGTCAAATATGAAGGAAAACCCACTTTCCTTTCAGTCTTTTGCTGCAATTGGCAGAAATCAGCTCATTCGGCCTGAAAATGCTTTTAAGCGCATAAAAACTTACACTCTTGATTTCTGGCTAAATAAAAGCTGTTGCAATGATATTTCCATGCTGAACTGAGTTGTTCTGGGTCAAATATGAAGGCAAACCCACTTTCCTTTCAGTCTTTTGCTGCAATTGGCAGAAACAAGCATATTTGCTCATTCGGCCTGAAAATGCTTTTAAGCGCATAAAAACTTACACTCTTGATTTCTGGCTAAATAAAAGCTGTTGCAATGATATTTCCATGCTGAACTGAGTTGTTCTGGGTCAAATATGAAGGCAAACCCACTTTCCTTTCAGTCTTTTGCTGCAATTGGCAGAAACAAGCATATTTGCTCATTCGGCCTGAAAATGCTTTTAAGCGCATAAAAACTTACACTCTTGATTTCTGGCTAAATAAAAGCTGTTGCAATGATATTTCCATGCTGAACTGAGTTGTTCTGGGTCAAATGTGAAGGCAAACACACTTTCCTTTCAGTCTTTTGCTGCAATTGGCAGAAATCAGCTCATTCGGCCTGAAAATGCTTTTAAGCGCATAAAAACTTACACTCTTGATTTCTGGCTAAATAAAAGCTGTTGCAATGATATTTCCATGCTGAACTGAGTTGTTCTGGGTCAAATGTGAAGGCAAACACACTTTCCTTTCAGTCTTTTGCTGCAATTGGCAGAAATCAGCTCATTCGGCCTGAAAATCCTTTTAAGCGCATAAAAACTTACACTCTTGATTTCTGGCTAAATAAAAGCTGTTGCAATGATATTTCCATGCTGAACTGAGTTGTTCTGGGTCACATATGAAGGCAAACCCACTTTCCTTTCAGTCTTTTGCTGCAATTGGCAGAAACAAGCATATTTGCTCATTCGGCCTGAAAATGCTTTTAAGCGCATAAAAACTTACACTCTTGATTTCTGGCTAAATAAAAGCTGTTGCAATGATATTTCCATGCTGAACTGAGTTGTTCTGGGTCAAATGTGAAGGCAAACACACTTTCCTTTCAGTCTTTTGCTGCAATTGGCAGAAATCAGCTCATTCGGCCTGAAAATGCTTTTAAGCGCATAAAAACTTACACTCTTGATTTCTGGCTAAATAAAAGCTGTTGCAATGATATTTCCATGCTGAACTGAGTTGTTCTGGGTCAAATATGAAGGCAAACCCACTTTCCTTTCAGTCTTTTGCTGCAATTGGCAGAAACAAGCATATTTGCTCATTCGGCCTGAAAATGCTTTTAAGCGCATAAAAACTTACACTCTTGATTTCTGGCTAAATAAAAGCTGTTGCAATGATATTTCCATGCTGAACTGAGTTGTTCTGGGTCAAATATGAAGGAAAACCCACTTTCCTTTCAGTCTTTTGCTGCAATTGGCAGAAATCAGCTCATTCGGCCTGAAAATGCTTTTAAGCGCATAAAAACTTACACTCTTGATTTCTGGCTAAATAAAAGCTGTTGCAATGATATTTCCATGCTGAACTGAGTTGTTCTGGGTCAAATATGAAGGCAAACCCACTTTCCTTTCAGTCTTTTGCTGCAATTGGCAGAAACAAGCATATTTGCTCATTCGGCCTGAAAATGCTTTTAAGCGCATAAAAACTTACACTCTTGATTTCTGGCTAAATAAAAGCTGTTGCAATGATATTTCCATGCTGAACTGAGTTGTTCTGGGTCAAATATGAAGGCAAACCCACTTTCCTTTCAGTCTTTTGCTGCAATTGGCAGAAACAAGCATATTTGCTCATTCGGCCTGAAAATGCTTTTAAGCGCATAAAAACTTACACTCTTGATTTCTGGCTAAATAAAAGCTGTTGCAATGATATTTCTATGCTGAAACTGAGTTGTTCTGGGTCAAATATGAAGGCAAACCCACTTTCCTTTCAGTCTTTTGCTGCAATTGGCAGAAATCAGCTCATTCGGCCTGAAAATGCTTTTAAGCGCATAAAAACTTACACTCTTGATTTCTGGCTAAATAAAAGCTGTTGCAATGATATTTCCATGCTGAACTGAGTTGTTCTAGGTCAAATATGAAGGCAAACCCACTTTCCTTTCAGTATTTTGCTGCAATTGGCAGAAACAAGCATATTTGCTCATTCGGCCTGAAAATGCTTTTAAGCGCATAAAAACTTACACTCTTGATTTCTGGCTAAATAAAAGCTGTTGCAATGATATTTCCATGCTGAACTGAGTTGTTCTGGGTCAAATGTGAAGGCAAACACACTTTCCTTTCAGTCTTTTGCTGCAATTGGCAGAAATCAGCTCATTCGGCCTGAAAATGCTTTTAAGCGCATAAAAACTTACACTCTTGATTTCTGGCTAAATAAAAGCTGTTGCAATGATATTTCCATGCTGAACTGAGTTGTTCTGGGTCAAATATGAAGGCAAACCCACTTTCCTTTCAGTCTTTTGCTGCAATTGGCAGAAACAAGCATATTTGCTCATTCGGCCTGAAAATGCTTTTAAGCGCATAAAAACTTACACTCTTGATTTCTGGCTAAATAAAAGCTGTTGCAATGATATTTCCATGCTGAACTGAGTTGTTCTGGGTCAAATATGAAGGAAAACCCACTTTCCTTTCAGTCTTTTGCTGCAATTGGCAGAAATCAGCTCATTCGGCCTGAAAATGCTTTTAAGCGCATAAAAACTTACACTCTTGATTTCTGGCTAAATAAAAGCTGTTGCAATGATATTTCCATGCTGAACTGAGTTGTTCTGGGTCAAATATGAAGGCAAACCCACTTTCCTTTCAGTCTTTTGCTGCAATTGGCAGAAACAAGCATATTTGCTCATTCGGCCTGAAAATGCTTTTAAGCGCATAAAAACTTACACTCTTGATTTCTGGCTAAATAAAAGCTGTTGCAATGATATTTCCATGCTGAACTGAGTTGTTCTGGGTCAAATATGAAGGCAAACCCACTTTCCTTTCAGTCTTTTGCTGCAATTGGCAGAAACAAGCATATTTGCTCATTCGGCCTGAAAATGCTTTTAAGCGCATAAAAACTTACACTCTTGATTTCTGGCTAAATAAAAGCTGTTGCAATGATATTTCCATGCTGAACTGAGTTGTTCTGGGTCAAATGTGAAGGCAAACACACTTTCCTTTCAGTCTTTTGCTGCAATTGGCAGAAATCAGCTCATTCGGCCTGAAAATGCTTTTAAGCGCATAAAAACTTACACTCTTGATTTCTGGCTAAATAAAAGCTGTTGCAATGATATTTCCATGCTGAACTGAGTTGTTCTGGGTCAAATGTGAAGGCAAACACACTTTCCTTTCAGTCTTTTGCTGCAATTGGCAGAAATCAGCTCATTCGGCCTGAAAATCCTTTTAAGCGCATAAAAACTTACACTCTTGATTTCTGGCTAAATAAAAGCTGTTGCAATGATATTTCCATGCTGAACTGAGTTGTTCTGGGTCACATATGAAGGCAAACCCACTTTCCTTTCAGTCTTTTGCTGCAATTGGCAGAAACAAGCATATTTGCTCATTCGGCCTGAAAATGCTTTTAAGCGCATAAAAACTTACACTCTTGATTTCTGGCTAAATAAAAGCTGTTGCAATGATATTTCCATGCTGAACTGAGTTGTTCTGGGTCAAATGTGAAGGCAAACACACTTTCCTTTCAGTCTTTTGCTGCAATTGGCAGAAATCAGCTCATTCGGCCTGAAAATGCTTTTAAGCGCATAAAAACTTACACTCTTGATTTCTGGCTAAATAAAAGCTGTTGCAATGATATTTCCATGCTGAACTGAGTTGTTCTGGGTCAAATATGAAGGCAAACCCACTTTCCTTTCAGTCTTTTGCTGCAATTGGCAGAAACAAGCATATTTGCTCATTCGGCCTGAAAATGCTTTTAAGCGCATAAAAACTTACACTCTTGATTTCTGGCTAAATAAAAGCTGTTGCAATGATATTTCCATGCTGAACTGAGTTGTTCTGGGTCAAATATGAAGGAAAACCCACTTTCCTTTCAGTCTTTTGCTGCAATTGGCAGAAATCAGCTCATTCGGCCTGAAAATGCTTTTAAGCGCATAAAAACTTACACTCTTGATTTCTGGCTAAATAAAAGCTGTTGCAATGATATTTCCATGCTGAACTGAGTTGTTCTGGGTCAAATATGAAGGCAAACCCACTTTCCTTTCAGTCTTTTGCTGCAATTGGCAGAAACAAGCATATTTGCTCATTCGGCCTGAAAATGCTTTTAAGCGCATAAAAACTTACACTCTTGATTTCTGGCTAAATAAAAGCTGTTGCAATGATATTTCCATGCTGAAACTGAGTTGTTCTGGGTCAAATATGAAGGCAAACCCACTTTCCTTTCAGTATTTTGCTGCAATTGGCAGAAACAAGCATATTTGCTCATTCGGCCTGAAAATGCTTTTAAGCGCATAAAAACTTACACTCTTGATTTCTGGCTAAATAAAAGCTGTTGCAATGATATTTCCATGCTGAACTGAGTTGTTCTGGGTCAAATATGAAGGCAAACCCACTTTCCTTTCAGTATTTTGCTGCAATTGGCAGAAACAAGCATATTTGCTCATTCGGCCTGAAAATGCTTTTAAGCGCATAAAAACTTACACTCTTGATTTCTGGCTAAATAAAAGCTGTTGCAATGATATTTCCATGCTGAACTGAGTTGTTCTGGGTCAAATGTGAAGGCAAACACACTTTCCTTTCAGTCTTTTGCTGCAATTGGCAGAAATCAGCTCATTCGGCCTGAAAATGCTTTTAAGCGCATAAAAACTTACACTCTTGATTTCTGGCTAAATAAAAGCTGTTGCAATGATATTTCCATGCTGAACTGAGTTGTTCTGGGTCAAATATGAAGGCAAACCCACTTTCCTTTCAGTCTTTTGCTGCAATTGGCAGAAACAAGCATATTTGCTCAATCGGCCTGAAAATGCTTTTAAGCGCATAAAAACTTACACTCTTGATTTCTGGCTAAATAAAAGCTGTTGCAATGATATTTCCATGCTGAACTGAGTTGTTCTGGGTCAAATATGAAGGCAAACCCACTTTCCTTTCAGTCTTTTGCTGCAATTGGCAGAAACAAGCATATTTGCTCATTCGGCCTGAAAATGCTTTTAAGTGCATAAAAACTTACACTCTTGATTTCTGGCTAAATAAAAGCTGTTGCAATGATATTTCCATGCTGAACTGAGTTGTTCTGGGTCAAATATGAAGGCAAACCCACTTTCCTTTCAGTCTTTTGCTGCAATTGGCAGAAACAAGCATATTTGCTCATTCGGCCTGAAAATGCTTTTAAGCGCATAAAAACTTACACTCTTGATTTCTGGCTAAATAAAAGCTGTTGCAATGATATTTCCATGCTGAACTGAGTTGTTCTAGGTCAAATATGAAGGCAAACCCACTTTCCTTTCAGTATTTTGCTGCAATTGGCAGAAACAAGCATATTTGCTCATTCGGCCTGAAAATGCTTTTAAGCGCATAAAAACTTACACTCTTGATTTCTGGCTAAATAAAAGCTGTTGCAATGATATTTCCATGCTGAACTGAGTTGTTCTGGGTCAAATGTGAAGGCAAACACACTTTCCTTTCAGTCTTTTGCTGCAATTGGCAGAAATCAGCTCATTCGGCCTGAAAATGCTTTTAAGCGCATAAAAACTTACACTCTTGATTTCTGGCTAAATAAAAGCTGTTGCAATGATATTTCCATGCTGAACTGAGTTGTTCTAGGTCAAATATGAAGGCAAACCCACTTTCCTTTCAGTCTTTTGCTGCAATTGGCAGAAACAAGCATATTTGCTCAATCGGCCTGAAAATGCTTTTAAGCGCATAAAAACTTACACTCTTGATTTCTGGCTAAATAAAAGCTGTTGCAATGATATTTCCATGCTGAACTGAGTTGTTCTGGGTCAAATATGAAGGCAAACCCACTTTCCTTTCAGTCTTTTGCTGCAATTGGCAGAAACAAGCATATTTGCTCATTCGGCCTGAAAATGCTTTTAAGCGCATAAAAACTTACACTCTTGATTTCTGGCTAAATAAAAGCTGTTGCAATGATATTTCCATGCTGAACTGAGTTGTTCTGGGTCAAATATGAAGGCAAACCCACTTTCCTTTCAGTCTTTTGCTGCAATTGGCAGAAACAAGCATATTTGCTCATTCGGCCTGAAAATGCTTTTAAGCGCATAAAAACTTACACTCTTGATTTCTGGCTAAATAAAAGCTGTTGCAATGATATTTCCATGCTGAACTGAGTTGTTCTAGGTCAAATATGAAGGCAAACCCACTTTCCTTTCAGTATTTTGCTGCAATTGGCAGAAACAAGCATATTTGCTCATTCGGCCTGAAAATGCTTTTAAGCGCATAAAAACTTACACTCTTGATTTCTGGCTAAATAAAAGCTGTTGCAATGATATTTCCATGCTGAACTGAGTTGTTCTGGGTCAAATGTGAAGGCAAACACACTTTCCTTTCAGTCTTTTGCTGCAATTGGCAGAAATCAGCTCATTCGGCCTGAAAATGCTTTTAAGCGCATAAAAACTTACACTCTTGATTTCTGGCTAAATAAAAGCTGTTGCAATGATATTTCCATGCTGAACTGAGTTGTTCTGGGTCAAATATGAAGGCAAACCCACTTTCCTTTCAGTCTTTTGCTGCAATTGGCAGAAACAAGCATATTTGCTCATTCGGCCTGAAAATGCTTTTAAGCGCATAAAAACTTACACTCTTGATTTCTGGCTAAATAAAAGCTGTTGCAATGATATTTCCATGCTGAACTGAGTTGTTCTGGGTCAAATATGAAGGCAAACCCACTTTCCTTTCAGTCTTTTGCTGCAATTGGCAGAAACAAGCATATTTGCTCATTCGGCCTGAAAATGCTTTTAAGCGCATAAAAACTTACACTCTTGATTTCTGGCTAAATAAAAGCTGTTGCAATGATATTTCCATGCTGAACTGAGTTGTTCTGGGTCAAATATGAAGGCAAACCCACTTTCCTTTCAGTCTTTTGCTGCAATTGGCAGAAACAAGCATATTTGCTCATTCGGCCTGAAAATGCTTTTAAGCGCATAAAAACTTACACTCTTGATTTCTGGCTAAATAAAAGCTGTTGCAATGATATTTCCATGCTGAACTGAGTTGTTCTGGGTCAAATATGAAGGAAAACCCACTTTCCTTTCAGTCTTTTGCTGCAATTGGCAGAAATCAGCTCATTCGGCCTGAAAATGCTTTTAAGCGCATAAAAACTTACACTCTTGATTTCTGGCTAAATAAAAGCTGTTGCAATGATATTTCCATGCTGAACTGAGTTGTTCTGGGTCAAATATGAAGGCAAACCCACTTTCCTTTCAGTATTTTGCTGCAATTGGCAGAAACAAGCATATTTGCTCATTCGGCCTGAAAATGCTTTTAAGCGCATAAAAACTTACACTCTTGATTTCTGGCTAAATAAAAGCTGTTGCAATGATATTTCCATGCTGAACTGAGTTGTTCTGGGTCAAATATGAAGGCAAACCCACTTTCCTTTCAGTCTTTTGCTGCAATTGGCAGAAACAAGCATATTTGCTCATTCGGCCTGAAAATGCTTTTAAGCGCATAAAAACTTACACTCTTGATTTCTGGCTAAATAAAAGCTGTTGCAATGATATTTCCATGCTGAACTGAGTTGTTCTAGGTCAAATGTGAAGGCAAACCCACTTTCCTTTCAGTATTTTGCTGCAATTGGCAGAAACAAGCATATTTGCTCATTCGGCCTGAAAATGCTTTTAAGCGCATAAAAACTTACACTCTTGATTTCTGGCTAAATAAAAGCTGTTGCAATGATATTTCCATGCTGAACTGAGTTGTTCTGGGTCAAATGTGAAGGCAAACACACTTTCCTTTCAGTCTTTTGCTGCAATTGGCAGAAATCAGCTCATTCGGCCTGAAAATGCTTTTAAGCGCATAAAAACTTACACTCTTGATTTCTGGCTAAATAAAAGCTGTTGCAATGATATTTCCATGCTGAACTGAGTTGTTCTGGGTCAAATATGAAGGCAAACCCACTTTCCTTTCAGTCTTTTGCTGCAATTGGCAGAAACAAGCATATTTGCTCATTCGGCCTGAAAATGCTTTTAAGCGCATAAAAACTTACACTCTTGATTTCTGGCTAAATAAAAGCTGTTGCAATGATATTTCCATGCTGAACTGAGTTGTTCTGGGTCAAATATGAAGGAAAACCCACTTTCCTTTCAGTCTTTTGCTGCAATTGGCAGAAATCAGCTCATTCGGCCTGAAAATGCTTTTAAGCGCATAAAAACTTACACTCTTGATTTCTGGCTAAATAAAAGCTGTTGCAATGATATTTCCATGCTGAACTGAGTTGTTCTGGGTCAAATATGAAGGCAAACCCACTTTCCTTTCAGTCTTTTGCTGCAATTGGCAGAAACAAGCATATTTGCTCATTCGGCCTGAAAATGCTTTTAAGCGCATAAAAACTTACACTCTTGATTTCTGGCTAAATAAAAGCTGTTGCAATGATATTTCCATGCTGAACTGAGTTGTTCTGGGTCAAATATGAAGGCAAACCCACTTTCCTTTCAGTCTTTTGCTGCAATTGGCAGAAACAAGCATATTTGCTCATTCGGCCTGAAAATGCTTTTAAGCGCATAAAAACTTACACTCTTGATTTCTGGCTAAATAAAAGCTGTTGCAATGATATTTCCATGCTGAACTGAGTTGTTCTGGGTCAAATATGAAGGCAAACCCACTTTCATTTCAGTCTTTTGCTGCAATTGGCAGAAACAAGCATATTTGCTCATTCGGCCTGAAAATGCTTTTAAGCGCATAAAAACTTACACTCTTGATTTCTGGCTAAATAAAAGCTGTTGCAATGATATTTCTATGCTGAAACTGAGTTGTTCTGGGTCAAATATGAAGGCAAACCCACTTTCCTTTCAGTCTTTTGCTGCAATTGGCAGAAATCAGCTCATTCGGCCTGAAAATGCTTTTAAGCGCATAAAAACTTACACTCTTGATTTCTGGCTAAATAAAAGCTGTTGCAATGATATTTCCATGCTGAACTGAGTTGTTCTAGGTCAAATATGAAGGCAAACCCACTTTCCTTTCAGTATTTTGCTGCAATTGGCAGAAACAAGCATATTTGCTCATTCGGCCTGAAAATGCTTTTAAGCGCATAAAAACTTACACTCTTGATTTCTGGCTAAATAAAAGCTGTTGCAATGATATTTCCATGCTGAACTGAGTTGTTCTGGGTCAAATGTGAAGGCAAACACACTTTCCTTTCAGTCTTTTGCTGCAATTGGCAGAAATCAGCTCATTCGGCCTGAAAATGCTTTTAAGCGCATAAAAACTTACACTCTTGATTTCTGGCTAAATAAAAGCTGTTGCAATGATATTTCCATGCTGAACTGAGTTGTTCTGGGTCAAATATGAAGGCAAACCCACTTTCCTTTCAGTCTTTTGCTGCAATTGGCAGAAACAAGCATATTTGCTCATTCGGCCTGAAAATGCTTTTAAGCGCATAAAAACTTACACTCTTGATTTCTGGCTAAATAAAAGCTGTTGCAATGATATTTCCATGCTGAACTGAGTTGTTCTGGGTCAAATATGAAGGAAAACCCACTTTCCTTTCAGTCTTTTGCTGCAATTGTCAGAAATCAGCTCATTCGGCCTGAAAATGCTTTTAAGCGCATAAAAACTTACACTCTTGATTTCTGGCTAAATAAAAGCTGTTGCAATGATATTTCCATGCTGAACTGAGTTGTTCTGGGTCAAATATGAAGGCAAACCCACTTTCCTTTCAGTCTTTTGCTGCAATTGGCAGAAACAAGCATATTTGCTCATTCGGCCTGAAAATGCTTTTAAGCGCATAAAAACTTACACTCTTGATTTCTGGCTAAATAAAAGCTGTTGCAATGATATTTCCATGCTGAACTGAGTTGTTCTGGGTCAAATATGAAGGCAAACCCACTTTCCTTTCAGTCTTTTGCTGCAATTGGCAGAAACAAGCATATTTGCTCATTCGGCCTGAAAATGCTTTTAAGCGCATAAAAACTTACACTCTTGATTTCTGGCTAAATAAAAGCTGTTGCAATGATATTTCCATGCTGAACTGAGTTGTTCTGGGTCAAATATGAAGGAAAACCCACTTTCCTTTCAGTCTTTTGCTGCAATTGGCAGAAATCAGCTCATTCGGCCTGAAAATGCTTTTAAGCGCATAAAAACTTACACTCTTGATTTCTGGCTAAATAAAAGCTGTTGCAATGATATTTCCATGCTGAACTGAGTTGTTCTGGGTCAAATATGAAGGCAAACCCACTTTCCTTTCAGTCTTTTGCTGCAATTGGCAGAAACAAGCATATTTGCTCATTCGGCCTGAAAATGCTTTTAAGCGCATAAAAACTTACACTCTTGATTTCTGGCTAAATAAAAGCTGTTGCAATGATATTTCCATGCTGAACTGAGTTGTTCTGGGTCAAATATGAAGGCAAACCCACTTTCCTTTCAGTCTTTTGCTGCAATTGGCAGAAACAAGCATATTTGCTCATTCGGCCTGAAAATGCTTTTAAGCGCATAAAAACTTACACTCTTGATTTCTGGCTAAATAAAAGCTGTTGCAATGATATTTCCATGCTGAACTGAGTTGTTCTGGGTCAAATATGAAGGCAAACCCACTTTCCTTTCAGTCTTTTGCTGCAATTGGCAGAAACAAGCATATTTGCTCATTCGGCCTGAAAATGCTTTTAAGCGCATAAAAACTTACACTCTTGATTTCTGGCTAAATAAAAGCTGTTGCAATGATATTTCCATGCTGAAACTGAGTTGTTCTGGGTCAAATATGAAGGCAAACCCACTTTCCTTTCAGTCTTTTGCTGCAATTGGCAGAAACAAGCATATTTGCTCATTCGGCCTGAAAATGCTTTTAAGTGCATAAAAACTTACACTCTTGATTTCTGGCTAAATAAAAGCTGTTGCAATGATATTTCCATGCTGAACTGAGTTGTTCTGGGTCAAATATGAAGGCAAACCCACTTTCCTTTCAGTCTTTTGCTGCAATTGGCAGAAACAAGCATATTTGCTCATTCGGCCTGAAAATGCTTTTAAGCGCATAAAAACTTACACTCTTGATTTCTGGCTAAATAAAAGCTGTTGCAATGATATTTCCATGCTGAACTGAGTTGTTCTAGGTCAAATATGAAGGCAAACCCACTTTCCTTTCAGTCTTTTGCTGCAATTGGCAGAAACAAGCATATTTGCTCATTCGGCCTGAAAATGCTTTTAAGCGCATAAAAACTTACACTCTTGATTTCTGGCTAAATAAAAGCTGTTGCAATGATATTTCCATGCTGAACTGAGTTGTTCTGGGTCAAATGTGAAGGCAAACACACTTTCCTTTCAGTCTTTTGCTGCAATTGGCAGAAATCAGCTCATTCGGCCTGAAAATGCTTTTAAGCGCATAAAAACTTACACTCTTGATTTCTGGCTAAATAAAAGCTGTTGCAATGATATTTCCATGCTGAACTGAGTTGTTCTGGGTCAAATATGAAGGCAAACCCACTTTCCTTTCAGTCTTTTGCTGCAATTGGCAGAAACAAGCATATTTGCTCATTCGGCCTGAAAATGCTTTTAAGCGCATAAAAACTTACACTCTTGATTTCTGGCTAAATAAAAGCTGTTGCAATGATATTTCCATGCTGAACTGAGTTGTTCTGGGTCAAATATGAAGGCAAACCCACTTTCCTTTCAGTCTTTTGCTGCAATTGGCAGAAACAAGCATATTTGCTCATTCGGCCTGAAAATGCTTTTAAGCGCATAAAAACTTACACTCTTGATTTCTGGCTAAATAAAAGCTGTTGCAATGATATTTCCATGCTGAAACTGAGTTGTTCTGGGTCAAATATGAAGGCAAACCCACTTTCCTTTCAGTCTTTTGCTGCAATTGGCAGAAACAAGCATATTTGCTCATTCGGCCTGAAAATGCTTTTAAGCGCATAAAAACTTACACTCTTGATTTCTGGCTAAATAAAAGCTGTTGCAATGATATTTCCATGCTGAACTGAGTTGTTCTGGGTCAAATATGAAGGCAAACCCACTTTCCTTTCAGTCTTTTGCTGCAATTGGCAGAAACAAGCATATTTGCTCATTCGGCCTGAAAATGCTTTTAAGCGCATAAAAACTTACACTCTTGATTTCTGGCTAAATAAAAGCTGTTGCAATGATATTTCCATGCTGAACTGAGTTGTTCTAGGTCAAATGTGAAGGCAAACCCACTTTCCTTTCAGTATTTTGCTGCAATTGGCAGAAACAAGCATATTTGCTCATTCGGCCTGAAAATGCTTTTAAGCGCATAAAAACTTACACTCTTGATTTCTGGCTAAATAAAAGCTGTTGCAATGATATTTCCATGCTGAACTGAGTTGTTCTGGGTCAAATGTGAAGGCAAACACACTTTCCTTTCAGTCTTTTGCTGCAATTGGCAGAAATCAGCTCATTCGGCCTGAAAATGCTTTTAAGCGCATAAAAACTTACACTCTTGATTTCTGGCTAAATAAAAGCTGTTGCAATGATATTTCCATGCTGAACTGAGTTGTTCTGGGTCAAATGTGAAGGCAAACACACTTTCCTTTCAGTCTTTTGCTGCAATTGGCAGAAATCAGCTCATTCGGCCTGAAAATGCTTTTAAGCGCATAAAAACTTACACTCTTGATTTCTGGCTAAATAAAAGCTGTTGCAATGATATTTCCATGCTGAACTGAGTTGTTCTGGGTCAAATATGAAGGCAAACCCACTTTCCTTTCAGTCTTTTGCTGCAATTGGCAGAAACAAGCATATTTGCTCATTCGGCCTGAAAATGCTTTTAAGCGCATAAAAACTTACACTCTTGATTTCTGGCTAAATAAAAGCTGTTGCAATGATATTTCCATGCTGAACTGAGTTGTTCTGGGTCAAATATGAAGGAAAACCCACTTTCCTTTCAGTCTTTTGCTGCAATTGGCAGAAATCAGCTCATTCGGCCTGAAAATGCTTTTAAGCGCATAAAAACTTACACTCTTGATTTCTGGCTAAATAAAAGCTGTTGCAATGATATTTCCATGCTGAACTGAGTTGTTCTGGGTCAAATATGAAGGCAAACCCACTTTCCTTTCAGTCTTTTGCTGCAATTGGCAGAAATCAGCTCATTCGGCCTGAAAATGCTTTTAAGCGCATAAAAACTTACACTCTTGATTTCTGGCTAAATAAAAGCTGTTGCAATGATATTTCCATGCTGAACTGAGTTGTTCTGGGTCAAATATGAAGGCAAACCCACTTTCCTTTCAGTCTTTTGCTGCAATTGGCAGAAACAAGCATATTTGCTCATTCGGCCTGAAAATGCTTTTAAGCGCATAAAAACTTACACTCTTGATTTCTGGCTAAATAAAAGCTGTTGCAATGATATTTCCATGCTGAACTGAGTTGTTCTGGGTCAAATATGAAGGCAAACCCACTTTCCTTTCAGTCTTTTGCTGCAATTGGCAGAAACAAGCATATTTGCTCATTCGGCCTGAAAATGCTTTTAAGCGCATAAAAACTTACACTCTTGATTTCTGGCTAAATAAAAGCTGTTGCAATGATATTTCCATGCTGAACTGAGTTGTTCTGGGTCAAATATGAAGGCAAACCCACTTTCCTTTCAGTCTTTTGCTGCAATTGGCAGAAACAAGCATATTTGCTCATTCGGCCTGAAAATGCTTTTAAGCGCATAAAAACTTACACTCTTGATTTCTGGCTAAATAAAAGCTGTTGCAATGATATTTCCATGCTGAAACTGAGTTGTTCTGGGTCAAATATGAAGGCAAACCCACTTTCCTTTCAGTCTTTTGCTGCAATTGGCAGAAACAAGCATATTTGCTCATTCGGCCTGAAAATGCTTTTAAGCGCATAAAAACTTACACTCTTGATTTCTGGCTAAATAAAAGCTGTTGCAATGATATTTCCATGCTGAACTGAGTTGTTCTGGGTCAAATATGAAGGCAAACCCACTTTCCTTTCAGTCTTTTGCTGCAATTGGCAGAAACAAGCATATTTGCTCATTCGGCCTGAAAATGCTTTTAAGCGCATAAAAACTTACACTCTTGATTTCTGGCTAAATAAAAGCTGTTGCAATGATATTTCCATGCTGAACTGAGTTGTTCTAGGTCAAATGTGAAGGCAAACCCACTTTCCTTTCAGTATTTTGCTGCAATTGGCAGAAACAAGCATATTTGCTCATTCGGCCTGAAAATGCTTTTAAGCGCATAAAAACTTACACTCTTGATTTCTGGCTAAATAAAAGCTGTTGCAATGATATTTCCATGCTGAACTGAGTTGTTCTGGGTCAAATGTGAAGGCAAACACACTTTCCTTTCAGTCTTTTGCTGCAATTGGCAGAAATCAGCTCATTCGGCCTGAAAATGCTTTTAAGCGCATAAAAACTTACACTCTTGATTTCTGGCTAAATAAAAGCTGTTGCAATGATATTTCCATGCTGAACTGAGTTGTTCTGGGTCAAATGTGAAGGCAAACACACTTTCCTTTCAGTCTTTTGCTGCAATTGGCAGAAATCAGCTCATTCGGCCTGAAAATGCTTTTAAGCGCATAAAAACTTACACTCTTGATTTCTGGCTAAATAAAAGCTGTTGCAATGATATTTCCATGCTGAACTGAGTTGTTCTGGGTCAAATATGAAGGCAAACCCACTTTCCTTTCAGTCTTTTGCTGCAATTGGCAGAAACAAGCATATTTGCTCATTCGGCCTGAAAATGCTTTTAAGCGCATAAAAACTTACACTCTTGATTTCTGGCTAAATAAAAGCTGTTGCAATGATATTTCCATGCTGAACTGAGTTGTTCTGGGTCAAATATGAAGGAAAACCCACTTTCCTTTCAGTCTTTTGCTGCAATTGGCAGAAATCAGCTCATTCGGCCTGAAAATGCTTTTAAGCGCATAAAAACTTACACTCTTGATTTCTGGCTAAATAAAAGCTGTTGCAATGATATTTCCATGCTGAACTGAGTTGTTCTGGGTCAAATATGAAGGCAAACCCACTTTCCTTTCAGTCTTTTGCTGCAATTGGCAGAAATCAGCTCATTCGGCCTGAAAATGCTTTTAAGCGCATAAAAACTTACACTCTTGATTTCTGGCTAAATAAAAGCTGTTGCAATGATATTTCCATGCTGAACTGAGTTGTTCTGGGTCAAATATGAAGGCAAACCCACTTTCCTTTCAGTCTTTTGCTGCAATTGGCAGAAACAAGCATATTTGCTCATTCGGCCTGAAAATGCTTTTAAGCGCATAAAAACTTACACTCTTGATTTCTGGCTAAATAAAAGCTGTTGCAATGATATTTCCATGCTGAACTGAGTTGTTCTGGGTCAAATATGAAGGCAAACCCACTTTCCTTTCAGTCTTTTGCTGCAATTGGCAGAAACAAGCATATTTGCTCATTCGGCCTGAAAATGCTTTTAAGCGCATAAAAACTTACACTCTTGATTTCTGGCTAAATAAAAGCTGTTGCAATGATATTTCCATGCTGAACTGAGTTGTTCTGGGTCAAATATGAAGGCAAACCCACTTTCCTTTCAGTCTTTTGCTGCAATTGGCAGAAACAAGCATATTTGCTCATTCGGCCTGAAAATGCTTTTAAGCGCATAAAAACTTACACTCTTGATTTCTGGCTAAATAAAAGCTGTTGCAATGATATTTCCATGCTGAACTGAGTTGTTCTGGGTCAAATATGAAGGCAAACCCACTTTCCTTTCAGTCTTTTGCTGCAATTGGCAGAAACAAGCATATTTGCTCATTCGGCCTGAAAATGCTTTTAAGCGCATAAAAACTTACACTCTTGATTTCTGGCTAAATAAAAGCTGTTGCAATGATATTTCCATGCTGAACTGAGTTGTTCTGCGTCAAATATGAAGGCAAACCCACTTTCCTTTCAGTCTTTTGCTGCAATTGGCAGAAACAAGCATATTTGCTCATTCGGCCTGAAAATGCTTTTAAGCGCATAAAAACTTACACTCTTGATTTCTGGCTAAATAAAAGCTGTTGTAATGATATTTCCATGCTGAATTGAGTTATTCTGGGTCAAATAAGAAGGCAAACCCACTTTCCTTTCAGTATTTTGCTGCAATTGGCAGAAACAAGCATATTTGCTCATTCGGCCTGAAAATGCTTTTAAGCGCATAAAAACTTACACTCTTAATTTCTGGCTAAATAAAAGCTGTTGCAATGATATTTCCATGCTGAACTGAGTTGTTCTGGGTCAAATATGAAGGCAAACCCACTTTCCTTTCAGTCTTTTGCTGCAATTGGCAGAATTCAGCTCATTCGGCCTGAAAATGCTTTTAAGCGCATAAAAACTTACACTCTTGATTTCTGGCTAAATAAAAGCTGTTGCAATGATATTTCCATGCTGAACTGAGTTGTTCTGGGTCAAATATGAAGGCAAACCCACTTTCCTTTCAGTCTTTTGCTGCAATTGGCAGAAACAAGCATATTTGGTCATTCGGCCTGAAAATGCTTTAAAACGCATAAAAACTTACACTCTTGATTTCTGGCTAAATAAAAGCTGTTGCAATGATATTTCCATGCTGAACTGAGTTGTTCTGGGTCAAATATGAAGGCAAACCCACTTTCCTTTCAGTATTTTGCTGCAATTGGCAGAAACAAGCATATTTGCTCATTCGGCCTGAAAATGCTTTTAAGCGCATAAAAACTTACACTCTTGATTTCTGGCTAAATAAAAGCTGTTGCAATGATATTTCCATGCTGAACTGAGTTGTTCTGGGTCAAATATGAAGGCAAACCCACTTTCCTTTCAGTCTTTTGCTGCAATTGGCAGAAACAAGCATATTTGCTCATTCGGCCTGAAAATGCTTTTAAGCGCATAAAAACTTACACTCTTGATTTCTGGCTAAATAAAAGCTGTTGCAATGATATTTCCATGCTGAACTGAGTTGTTCTGGGTCAAATATGAAGGCAAACCCACTTTCCTTTCAGTATTTTGCTGCAATTGGCAGAAACAAGCATATTTGCTCATTCGGCCTGAAAATGCTTTTAAGCGCATAAAAACTTACACTCTTGATTTCTGGCTAAATAAAAGCTGTTGCAATGATATTTCCATGCTGAACTGAGTTGTTCTGGGTCAAATATGAAGGCAAAACCACTTTCCTTTCAGTCTTTTGCTGCAATTGGCAGAAATCAGCTTATTCGGCCTGAAAATGCTTTTAAGCGCATAAAAACTTACACTCTTGATTTCTGGCTAAATAAAAGCTGTTGCAATGATATTTCCATGCTGAACTGAGTTGTTCTGGGTCAAATATGAAGGCAAACCCACTTTCCTTTCAGTCTTTTGCTGCAATTGGCAGAAATCAGCTCATTCGGCCTGAAAATGCTTTTAAGCGCATAAAAACTTACACTCTTGATTTCTGGTAAATAAAAGCTGTTGCAATGATATTTCCATGCTGAACTGAGTTGTTCTGGGTCAAATATGAAGGCAAACCCACTTTCCTTTCAGTCTTTTGCTGCAATTGGCAGAAATCAGCTCATTCGGCCTGAAAATGCTTTTAAGCGCATAAAAACTTACACTCTTGATTTCTGGCTAAATAAAAGCTGTTGCAATGATATTTCCATGCTGAACTGAGTTGTTCTGGGTCAAATATGAAGGCAAACCCACTTTCCTTTCAGTATTTTGCTGCAATTGGCAGAAACAAGCATATTTGCTCATTCGGCCTGAAAATGCTTTTAAGCGCATAAAAACTTACACTCTTGATTTCTGGCTAAATAAAAGCTGTTGCAATGATATTTCCATGCTGAACTGAGTTGTTCTGGGTCAAATATGAAGGCAAACCCACTTTCCTTTCAATCTTTTGCTGCAATTGGCAGAAATCAGCTCATTCGGCCTGAAAATGCTTTTAAGCGCATAAAAACTTACACTCTTGATTTCTGGCTAAATAAAAGCTGTTGCAATGATATTTCCATGCTGAACTGAGTTGTTCTGGGTCAAATATGAAGGCAAACCCACTTTCCTTTCAATCTTTTGCTGCAATTGGCAGAAATCAGCTCATTCGGCCTGAAAATGCTTTTAAGCGCATAAAAACTTACACTCTTGATTTCTGGCTAAATAAAAGCTGTTGCAATGATATTTCCATGCTGAACTGAGTTGTTCTGGGTCAAATATGAAGGCAAACCCACTTTCCTTTCAGTCTTTTGCTGCAATTGGCAGAAATCAGCTCATTCGGCCTGAAAATGCTTTTAAGCGCATAAAAACTTACACTCTTGATTTCTGGTAAATAAAAGCTGTTGCAATGATATTTCCATGCTGAACTGAGTTGTTCTGGGTCAAATATGAAGGCAAACCCACTTTCCTTTCAGTCTTTTGCTGCAATTGGCAGAAATCAGCTCATTCGGCCTGAAAATGCTTTTAAGCGCATAAAAACTTACACTCTTGATTTCTGGTAAATAAAAGCTGTTGCAATGATATTTCCATGCTGAACTGAGTTGTTCTGGGTCAAATATGAAGGCAAACCCACTTTCCTTTCAGTCTTTTGCTGCAATTGGCAGAAATCAGCTCATTCGGCCTGAAAATGCTTTTAAGCGCATAAAAACTTACACTCTTGATTTCTGGCTAAATAAAAGCTGTTGCAATGATATTTCCATGCTGAACTGAGTTGTTCTGGGTCAAATATGAAGGCAAACCCACTTTCCTTTCAGTATTTTGCTGCAATTGGCAGAAACAAGCATATTTGCTCATTCGGCCTGAAAATGCTTTTAAGCGCATAAAAACTTACACTCTTGATTTCTGGCTAAATAAAAGCTGTTGCAATGATATTTCCATGCTGAAACTGAGTTGTTCTGGGTCAAATATGAAGGCAAACCCACTTTCCTTTCAGTCTTTTGCTGCAATTGGCAGAAATCAGCTCATTCGGCCTGAAAATGTTGTTAAGCGCATAAAAACTTACACGCTTGATTTCTGGCTAAATAAAAGCTGTTGCAATGATATTTCCATGCTGAACTGAGTTGTTCTGGGTCAAATATGAAGGCAAACCCACTTTCCTTTCAATCTTTTGCTGCAATTGGCAGAAATCAGCTCATTCGGCCTGAAAATGCTTTTAAGCGCATAAAAACTTACACTCTTGATTTCTGGCTAAATAAAAGCTGTTGCAATGATATTTCCATGCTGAACTGAGTTGTTCTGGGTCAAATATGAAGGCAAACCCACTTTCCTTTCAATCTTTTGCTGCAATTGGCAGAAATCAGCTCATTCGGCCTGAAAATGCTTTTAAGCGCATAAAAACTTACACTCTTGATTTCTGGCTAAATAAAAGCTGTTGCAATGATATTTCCATGCTGAACTGAGTTGTTCTGGGTCAAATATGAAGGCAAACCCACTTTCCTTTCCGTATTTTGCTGCAATTGGCAGAAACAAGCATATTTGCTCATTCGGCCTGAAAATGCTTTTAAGCGCATAAAAACTTACACTCTTGATTTCTGGCTAAATAAAAGCTGTAACAATGATATTTCCATGCTGAACTGAGTTGTTCTGGGTCAAATATGAAGGCAAACCCACTTTCCTTTCAGTCTTTTGCTGCAATTGGCAGAAATCAGCTCATTCGGCCTGAAAATGCTTTTAAGCGCATAAAAACTTACACTCTTGATTTCTGGCTAAATAAAAGCTGTTGCAATGATATTTCCATGCTGAACTGAGTTGTTCTGGGTCAAATATGAAGGCAAACCCACTTTCCTTTCAGTCTTTTGCTGCAATTGGCAGAAATCAGCTCATTCGGCCTGAAAATGCTTTTAAGCGCATAAAAACTTACACTCTTGATTTCTGGCTAAATAAAAGCTGTTGCAATGATATTTCCATGCTGAACTGAGTTGTTCTGGGTCAAATATGAAGGCAAACCCACTTTCCTTTCAGTCTTTTGCTGCAATTGGCAGAAATCAGCTCATTCGGCCTGAAAATGCTTTTAAGCGCATAAAAACTTACACTCTTGATTTCTGGCTAAATAAAAGCTGTTGCAATGATATTTCCATGCTGAACTGAGTTGTTATGGGTCAAATATGAAGGCAAACCCACTTTCCTTTCAGTCTTTTGCTGCAATTGGCAGAAATCAGCTCATTCAGCCTGAAAATGTTGTTAAGCGCATAAAAACTTACACTCTTGATTTCTGGCTAAATAAAAGCTGTTGCAATGATATTTCCATGCTGAACTGAGTTGTTCTGGGTCAAATATGAAGGCAAACCCACTTTCCTTTCAGTCTTTTGCTGCAATTGGCAGAAACAAGCATATTTGCTCATTCTGCCTGAAAATGCTTTTAAGCGCATAAAAACTTACACTCTTGATTTCTGGCTAAATAAAAGCTGTTGCAATGATATTTCCATGCTGAACTGAGTTGTTCTGGGTCAAATATGAAGGCAAACCCACTTTCCTTTCAGTATTTTGCTGCAATTGGCAGAAACAAGCATATTTGCTCATTCGGCCTGAAAATGCTTTTAAGCGCATAAAAACTTACACTCTTGATTTCTGGCTAAATAAAAGCTGTTGCAATGATATTTCCATGCTGAACTGAGTTGTTCTGGGTCAAATATGAAGGCAAACCCACTTTCCTTTTAGTCTTTTGCTGCAATTGGCAGAAATCAGCTCATTCGGCCTGAAAATGCTTTTAAGCGCATAAAAACTTACACTCTTGATTTCTGGCTAAATAAAAGCTGTTGCAATGATATTTCCATGCTGAACTGAGTTGTTCTGGGTCAAATATGAAGGCAAACCCACTTTCCTTTCAGTATTTTGCTGCAATTGGCAGAAATCAGCTCATTCGGCCTGAAAATGCTTTTAAGCGCATAAAAACTTACACTCTTGATTTCTGGCTAAATAAAAGCTGTTGCAATGATATTTCCATGCTGAACTGAGTTGTTCTGGGTCAAATATGAAGGCAAACCCACTTTCCTTTCAGTCTTTTGCTGCAATTGGCAGAAATCAGCTCATTCGGCCTGAAAATGCTTTTAAGCGCATAAAAACTTACACTCTTGATTTCTGGCTAAATAAAAGCTGTTGCAATGATATTTCCATGCTGAATTGAGTTGTTCTGGGTCAAATAAGAAGGCAAACCCACTTTCCTTTCAGTATTTTGCTGCAATTGGCAGAAACAAGCATATTTGCTCATTCGGCCTGAAAATGCTTTTAAGCGCATAAAAACTTACACTCTTGATTTCTGGCTAAATAAAAGCTGTTGCAATGATATTTCCATGCTGAACTGAGTTGTTCTGGGTCAAATATGAAGGCAAACCCACTTTCCTTTCAGTCTTTTGCTGCAATTGGCAGAAATCAGCTTATTCGGCCTGAAAATGCTTTTAAGCGCATAAAAACTTACACTCTTGATTTCTGGCTAAATAAAAGCTGTTGCAATGATATTTCCATGCTGAACTGAGTTGTTCTGGGTCAAATATGAAGGCAAACCCACTTTCCTTTCCTCCTCTGCTGCAATTGGCAGAAATCAGCTCATTCGGCCTGAAAATGCTTTTAAGCGCATAAAAACTTACACTCTTGATTTCTGGCTAAATAAAAGCTGTTGCAATGATATTTCCATGCTGAACTGAGTTGTTCTGGGTCAAATAAGAAGGCAAACCCACTTTCCTTTCAGTATTTTGCTGCAATTGGCAGAAACAAGCATATTTGCTCATTCGGCCTGAAAATGCTTTTAAGCGCATAAAAACTTACACTCTTGATTTCTGGCTAAATAAAAGCTGTTGCAATGATATTTCCATGCTGAACTGAGTTGTTCTGGGTCAAATATGAAGGCAAACCCACTTTCCTTTCAGTATTTTGCTGCAATTGGCAGAAACAAGCATATTTGCTCATTCGGCCTGAAAATGCTTTTAAGCGCATAAAAACTTACACTCTTGATTTCTGGCTAAATAAAAGCTGTTGCAATGATATTTCCATGCTGAACTGAGTTGTTCTGGGTTAAATATGAAGGCAAACCCACTTTCCTTTCAGTCTTTTGCTGCAATTGGCAGAAATCAGCTCATTCGGCCTGAAAATGCTTTTAAGCGCATAAAAACTTATACTCTTGATTTCTGGCTAAATAAAAGCTGTTGCAATGATATTTCCATGCTGAATTGAGTTGTTCTGGGTCAAATAAGAAGGCAAACCCACTTTCCTTTCAGTCTTTTGCTGCAATTGGCAGAAATCAGCTCATTCGGCCTGAAAATGCTTTTAAGCGCATAAAAACTTATACTCTTGATTTCTGGCTAAATAAAAGCTGTTGCAATGATATTTCCATGCTGAATTGAGTTGTTCTGGGTCAAATAAGAAGGCAAACCCACTTTCCTTTCAGTATTTTGCTGCAATTGGCAGAAACAAGCATATTTGCTCATTCGGCCTGAAAATGCTTTTAAGCGCATAAAAACTTACACTCTTGATTTCTGGCTAAATAAAAGCTGTTGCAATGATATTTCCATGCTGAACTGAGTTGTTCTGGGTCAAATATGAAGGCAAACCCACTTTCCTTTCAGTCTTTTGCTGCAATTGGCAGAAATCAGCTTATTCGGCCTGAAAATGCTTTTAAGCGCATAAAAACTTACACTCTTGATTTCTGGCTAAATAAAAGCTGTTGCAATGATATTTCCATGCTGAACTGAGTTGTTCTGGGTCAAATATGAAGGCAAACCCACTTTCCTTTCAGTATTTTGCTGCAATTGGCAGAAACAAGCATATTTGCTCATTCGGCCTGAAAATGCTTTTAAGCGCATAAAAACTTACACTCTTGATTTCTGGCTAAATAAAAGCTGTTGCAATGATATTTCCATGCTGAACTGAGTTGTTCTGGGTCAAATATGAAGGCAAACCCACTTTCCTTTCAGTATTTTGCTGCAATTGGCAGAAACAAGCATATTTGCTCATTCGGCCTGAAAATGCTTTTAAGCGCATAAAAACTTACACTCTTGATTTCTGGCTAAATAAAAGCTGTTGCAATGATATTTCCATGCTGAACTGAGTTGTTCTGGGTCAAATATGAAGGCAAACCCACTTTCCTTTCAGTATTTTGCTGCAATTGGCAGAAATCAGCTCATTCGGCCTGAAAATGCTTTTAAGCGCATAAAAACTTACACTCTTGATTTCTGGCTAAATAAAAGCTGTTGCAATGATATTTCCATGCTGAACTGAGTTCTTCTGGGTCAAATATGAAGGCAAACCCACTTTCCTTTCAGTCTTTTGCTGCAATTGGCAGAAATCAGCTCATTCGGCCTGAAAATGCTTTTAAGCGCATAAAAACTTACACTCTTGATTTCTGGCTAAAAAAAAGCTGTTGCAATGATATTTCCATGCTGAACTGAGTTGTTCTGGGTCCAATATGAAGGCAAACCCACTTTCCTTTCAGTCTTTTGCTGCAATTGGCAGAAATCAGCTCATTCGGCCTGAAAATGCTTTTAAGCGCATAAAAACTTATACTCTTGATTTCTGGCTAAATAAAAGCTGTTGCAATGATATTTCCATGCTGAATTGAGTTGTTCTGGGTCAAATAAGAAGGCAAACCCACTTTCCTTTCAGTATTTTGCTGCAATTGGCAGAAACAAGCATATTTGCTCATTCGGCCTGAAAATGCTTTTAAGCGCATAAAAACTTACACTCTTGATTTCTGGCTAAATAAAAGCTGTTGCAATGATATTTCCATGCTGAACTGAGTTGTTCTGGGTCAAATATGAAGGCAAACCCACTTTCCTTTCAGTATTTTGCTGCAATTGGCAGAAACAAGCATATTTGCTCATTCGGCCTGAAAATGCTTTTAAGCGCATAAAAACTTACACTCTTGATTTCTGGCTAAATAAAAGCTGTTGCAATGATATTTCCATGCTGAACTGAGTTGTTCTGGGTCAAATATGAAGGCAAACCCACTTTCCTTTCAGTATTTTGCTGCAATTGGCAGAAACAAGCATATTTGCTCATTCGGCCTGAAAATGCTTTTAAGCGCATAAAAACTTACACTCTTGATTTCTGGCTAAATAAAAGCTGTTGCAATGATATTTCCATGCTGAACTGAGTTGTTCTGGGTCAAATATGAAGGCAAACCCACTTTCCTTTCAGTCTTTTGCTGCAATTGGCAGAAATCAGCATATTTGCTCATTCGGCCTGAAAATGCTTTTAAGCGCATAAAAACTTACACTCTTGATTTCTGGCTAAATAAAAGCTGTTGCAATGATATTTCCATGCTGAACTGAGTTGTTCTGGGTCAAATATGAAGGCAAACCCACTTTCCTTTCAGTCTTTTGCTGCAATTGGCAGAAATCAGCTCATTCGGCCTGAAAATGCTTTTAAGCGCATAAAAACTTACACTCTTGATTTCTGGCTAAATAAAAGCTGTTGCAATGATATTTCCATGCTGAACTGAGTTGTTCTGGGTCAAATATGAAGGCACACCCACTTTCCTTTCAGTCTTTTGCTGCAATTGGCAGACATTAGCTCATTCGGCCTGAAAATGCTTTTAAGCGCATAAAAACTTACACTCTTGATTTCTGGCTAAATAAAAGCTGTTGCAATGATATTTCCATGCTGAACTGAGTTGTTCTGGGTCAAATATGAAGGCAAACCCACTTTCCTTTCAGTATTTTGCTGCAATTGGCAGAAACAAGCATATTTGCTCATTCGGCCTGAAAATGCTTTTAAGCGCATAAAACTTACACTCTTGATTTCTGGCTAAATAAAAGCTGTTGCAATGATATTTCCATGCTGAACTGAGTTATTCTGGGTCAAATATGAAGGCAAACCCACTTTCCTTTCAGTATTTTGCTGCAATTGGCAGAAACAAGCATATTTGCTCATTCGGCCTGAAAATGCTTTTAAGCGCATAAAAACTTACACTCTTGATTTCTGGCTAAATAAAAGCTGTTGCAATGATATTTCCATGCTGAACTGAGTTATTCTGGGTCAAATATGAAGGCAAACCCACTTTCCTTTCAGTATTTTGCTGCAATTGGTAGAAATCAGCTCATTCGGCCTGAAAATGCTTTTAAGCGCATAAAAACTTACACTCTTGATTTCTGGCTAAATAAAAGCTGTTGCAATGATATTTCCATGCTGAACTGAGTTGTTCTGGGTCAAATATGAAGGCAAACCCACTTTCCTTTCAGTCTTTTGCTGCAATTGGCAGAAATCAGCTCATTCGGCCTGAAAATGCTTTTAAGCGCATAAAAACTTACACTCTTGATTTCTGGCTAAATAAAAGCTGTTGCAATGATATTTCCATGCTGAACTGAGTTGTTCTGGGTCAAATATGAAGGCAAACCCACTTTCCTTTCAGTCCTTTGCTGCAATTGGCAGAAATCAGCTCATTCGGCCTGAAAATGCTTTTAAGCGCATAAAAACTTACACTCTTGATTTCTGGCTAAATAAAAGCTGTTGCAATGATATTTCCATGCTGAATTGAGTTGTTCTGGGTCAAATAAGAAGGCAAACCCACTTTCCTTTCAGTATTTTGCTGCAATTGGCAGAAACAAGCATATTTGCTCATTCGGCCTGAAAATGCTTTTAAGCGCATAAAAACTTACACTCTTGATTTCTGGCTAAATAAAAGCTGTTGCAATGATATTTCCATGCTGAACTGAGTTGTTCTGGGTCAAATATGAAGGCAAACCAACTTTCCTTTCAGTATTTTGCTGCAATTGGCAGAAATCAGCTCATTCGGCCTGAAAATGCTTTTAAGCGCATAAAAACTTACACTCTTGATTTCTGGCTAAATAAAAGCTGTTGCAATGATATTTCCATGCTGAACTGAGTTGTTCTAGGTCAAATATGAAGGCAAACCCACTTTCCTTTCAGTCTTTTGCTGCAATTGGCAGAAACAAGCATATTTGCTCATTCGGCCTGAAAATGCTTTTAAGCGCATAAAAACTTACACTCTTGATTTCTGGCTAAATAAAAGCTGTTGCAATGATATTTCCATGCTGAACTGAGTTGTTCTAGGTCAAATATGAAGGCAAACCCACTTTCCTTTCAGTCTTTTGCTGCAATTGGCAGAAACAAGCATATTTGCTCATTCGGCCTGAAAATGCTTTTAAGCGCATAAAAACTTACACTCTTGATTTCTGGCTAAATAAAAGCTGTTGCAATGATATTTCCATGCTGAACTGAGTTGTTCTGGGTCAAATATGAAGGCAAACCCACTTTCCTTTCAGTCTTTTGCTGCAATTGGCAGAAACAAGCATATTTGCTCATTCGGCCTGAAAATGCTTTTAAGCGCATAAAAACTTACACTCTTGATTTCTGGCTAAATAAAAGCTGTTGCAATGATATTTCCATGCTGAACTGAGTTGTTCTGGGTCAAATATGAAGGCAAACCCACTTTCCTTTCAGTCTTTTGCTGCAATTGGCAGAAACAAGCATATTTGCTCATTCGGCCTGAAAATGCTTTTAAGCGCATAAAAACTTACACTCTTGATTTCTGGCTAAATAAAAGCTGTTGCAATGATATTTCCATGCTGAACTGAGTTGTTCTGGGTCAAATATGAAGGCAAACCCACTTTCCTTTCAGTCTTTTGCTGCAATTGGCAGAAACAAGCATATTTGCTCATTCGGCCTGAAAATGCTTTTAAGCGCATAAAAACTTACACTCTTGATTTCTGGCTAAATAAAAGCTGTTGCAATGATATTTCCATGCTGAAACTGAGTTGTTCTGGGTCAAATATGAAGGCAAACCCACTTTCCTTTCAGTCTTTTGCTGCAATTGGCAGAAACAAGCATATTTGCTCATTCGGCCTGAAAATGCTTTTAAGTGCATAAAAACTTACACTCTTGATTTCTGGCTAAATAAAAGCTGTTGCAATGATATTTCCATGCTGAACTGAGTTGTTCTGGGTCAAATATGAAGGCAAACCCACTTTCCTTTCAGTCTTTTGCTGCAATTGGCAGAAACAAGCATATTTGCTCATTCGGCCTGAAAATGCTTTTAAGCGCATAAAAACTTACACTCTTGATTTCTGGCTAAATAAAAGCTGTTGCAATGATATTTCCATGCTGAACTGAGTTGTTCTGGGTCAAATGTGAAGGCAAACACACTTTCCTTTCAGTCTTTTGCTGCAATTGGCAGAAATCAGCTCATTCGGCCTGAAAATGCTTTTAAGCGCATAAAAACTTACACTCTTGATTTCTGGCTAAATAAAAGCTGTTGCAATGATATTTCCATGCTGAACTGAGTTGTTCTGGGTCAAATATGAAGGCAAACCCACTTTCCTTTCAGTCTTTTGCTGCAATTGGCAGAAACAAGCATATTTGCTCATTCGGCCTGAAAATGCTTTTAAGCGCATAAAAACTTACACTCTTGATTTCTGGCTAAATAAAAGCTGTTGCAATGATATTTCCATGCTGAACTGAGTTGTTCTGGGTCAAATATGAAGGCAAACCCACTTTCCTTTCAGTCTTTTGCTGCAATTGGCAGAAACAAGCATATTTGCTCATTCGGCCTGAAAATGCTTTTAAGCGCATAAAAACTTACACTCTTGATTTCTGGCTAAATAAAAGCTGTTGCAATGATATTTCCATGCTGAAACTGAGTTGTTCTGGGTCAAATATGAAGGCAAACCCACTTTCCTTTCAGTCTTTTGCTGCAATTGGCAGAAACAAGCATATTTGCTCATTCGGCCTGAAAATGCTTTTAAGCGCATAAAAACTTACACTCTTGATTTCTGGCTAAATAAAAGCTGTTGCAATGATATTTCCATGCTGAACTGAGTTGTTCTGGGTCAAATATGAAGGCAAACCCACTTTCCTTTCAGTCTTTTGCTGCAATTGGCAGAAACAAGCATATTTGCTCATTCGGCCTGAAAATGCTTTTAAGCGCATAAAAACTTACACTCTTGATTTCTGGCTAAATAAAAGCTGTTGCAATGATATTTCCATGCTGAACTGAGTTGTTCTAGGTCAAATGTGAAGGCAAACCCACTTTCCTTTCAGTATTTTGCTGCAATTGGCAGAAACAAGCATATTTGCTCATTCGGCCTGAAAATGCTTTTAAGCGCATAAAAACTTACACTCTTGATTTCTGGCTAAATAAAAGCTGTTGCAATGATATTTCCATGCTGAACTGAGTTGTTCTGGGTCAAATGTGAAGGCAAACACACTTTCCTTTCAGTCTTTTGCTGCAATTGGCAGAAATCAGCTCATTCGGCCTGAAAATGCTTTTAAGCGCATAAAAACTTACACTCTTGATTTCTGGCTAAATAAAAGCTGTTGCAATGATATTTCCATGCTGAACTGAGTTGTTCTGGGTCAAATGTGAAGGCAAACACACTTTCCTTTCAGTCTTTTGCTGCAATTGGCAGAAATCAGCTCATTCGGCCTGAAAATGCTTTTAAGCGCATAAAAACTTACACTCTTGATTTCTGGCTAAATAAAAGCTGTTGCAATGATATTTCCATGCTGAACTGAGTTGTTCTGGGTCAAATATGAAGGCAAACCCACTTTCCTTTCAGTCTTTTGCTGCAATTGGCAGAAACAAGCATATTTGCTCATTCGGCCTGAAAATGCTTTTAAGCGCATAAAAACTTACACTCTTGATTTCTGGCTAAATAAAAGCTGTTGCAATGATATTTCCATGCTGAACTGAGTTGTTCTGGGTCAAATATGAAGGAAAACCCACTTTCCTTTCAGTCTTTTGCTGCAATTGGCAGAAATCAGCTCATTCGGCCTGAAAATGCTTTTAAGCGCATAAAAACTTACACTCTTGATTTCTGGCTAAATAAAAGCTGTTGCAATGATATTTCCATGCTGAACTGAGTTGTTCTGGGTCAAATATGAAGGCAAACCCACTTTCCTTTCAGTCTTTTGCTGCAATTGGCAGAAATCAGCTCATTCGGCCTGAAAATGCTTTTAAGCGCATAAAAACTTACACTCTTGATTTCTGGCTAAATAAAAGCTGTTGCAATGATATTTCCATGCTGAACTGAGTTGTTCTGGGTCAAATATGAAGGCAAACCCACTTTCCTTTCAGTCTTTTGCTGCAATTGGCAGAAACAAGCATATTTGCTCATTCGGCCTGAAAATGCTTTTAAGCGCATAAAAACTTACACTCTTGATTTCTGGCTAAATAAAAGCTGTTGCAATGATATTTCCATGCTGAACTGAGTTGTTCTGGGTCAAATATGAAGGCAAACCCACTTTCCTTTCAGTCTTTTGCTGCAATTGGCAGAAACAAGCATATTTGCTCATTCGGCCTGAAAATGCTTTTAAGCGCATAAAAACTTACACTCTTGATTTCTGGCTAAATAAAAGCTGTTGCAATGATATTTCCATGCTGAACTGAGTTGTTCTGGGTCAAATATGAAGGCAAACCCACTTTCCTTTCAGTCTTTTGCTGCAATTGGCAGAAACAAGCATATTTGCTCATTCGGCCTGAAAATGCTTTTAAGCGCATAAAAACTTACACTCTTGATTTCTGGCTAAATAAAAGCTGTTGCAATGATATTTCCATGCTGAAACTGAGTTGTTCTGGGTCAAATATGAAGGCAAACCCACTTTCCTTTCAGTCTTTTGCTGCAATTGGCAGAAACAAGCATATTTGCTCATTCGGCCTGAAAATGCTTTTAAGCGCATAAAAACTTACACTCTTGATTTCTGGCTAAATAAAAGCTGTTGCAATGATATTTCCATGCTGAACTGAGTTGTTCTGGGTCAAATATGAAGGCAAACCCACTTTCCTTTCAGTCTTTTGCTGCAATTGGCAGAAACAAGCATATTTGCTCATTCGGCCTGAAAATGCTTTTAAGCGCATAAAAACTTACACTCTTGATTTCTGGCTAAATAAAAGCTGTTGCAATGATATTTCCATGCTGAACTGAGTTGTTCTAGGTCAAATGTGAAGGCAAACCCACTTTCCTTTCAGTATTTTGCTGCAATTGGCAGAAACAAGCATATTTGCTCATTCGGCCTGAAAATGCTTTTAAGCGCATAAAAACTTACACTCTTGATTTCTGGCTAAATAAAAGCTGTTGCAATGATATTTCCATGCTGAACTGAGTTGTTCTGGGTCAAATGTGAAGGCAAACACACTTTCCTTTCAGTCTTTTGCTGCAATTGGCAGAAATCAGCTCATTCGGCCTGAAAATGCTTTTAAGCGCATAAAAACTTACACTCTTGATTTCTGGCTAAATAAAAGCTGTTGCAATGATATTTCCATGCTGAACTGAGTTGTTCTGGGTCAAATGTGAAGGCAAACACACTTTCCTTTCAGTCTTTTGCTGCAATTGGCAGAAATCAGCTCATTCGGCCTGAAAATGCTTTTAAGCGCATAAAAACTTACACTCTTGATTTCTGGCTAAATAAAAGCTGTTGCAATGATATTTCCATGCTGAACTGAGTTGTTCTGGGTCAAATATGAAGGCAAACCCACTTTCCTTTCAGTCTTTTGCTGCAATTGGCAGAAACAAGCATATTTGCTCATTCGGCCTGAAAATGCTTTTAAGCGCATAAAAACTTACACTCTTGATTTCTGGCTAAATAAAAGCTGTTGCAATGATATTTCCATGCTGAACTGAGTTGTTCTGGGTCAAATATGAAGGAAAACCCACTTTCCTTTCAGTCTTTTGCTGCAATTGGCAGAAATCAGCTCATTCGGCCTGAAAATGCTTTTAAGCGCATAAAAACTTACACTCTTGATTTCTGGCTAAATAAAAGCTGTTGCAATGATATTTCCATGCTGAACTGAGTTGTTCTGGGTCAAATATGAAGGCAAACCCACTTTCCTTTCAGTCTTTTGCTGCAATTGGCAGAAATCAGCTCATTCGGCCTGAAAATGCTTTTAAGCGCATAAAAACTTACACTCTTGATTTCTGGCTAAATAAAAGCTGTTGCAATGATATTTCCATGCTGAACTGAGTTGTTCTGGGTCAAATATGAAGGCAAACCCACTTTCCTTTCAGTCTTTTGCTGCAATTGGCAGAAACAAGCATATTTGCTCATTCGGCCTGAAAATGCTTTTAAGCGCATAAAAACTTACACTCTTGATTTCTGGCTAAATAAAAGCTGTTGCAATGATATTTCCATGCTGAACTGAGTTGTTCTGGGTCAAATATGAAGGCAAACCCACTTTCCTTTCAGTCTTTTGCTGCAATTGGCAGAAACAAGCATATTTGCTCATTCGGCCTGAAAATGCTTTTAAGCGCATAAAAACTTACACTCTTGATTTCTGGCTAAATAAAAGCTGTTGCAATGATATTTCCATGCTGAACTGAGTTGTTCTGGGTCAAATATGAAGGCAAACCCACTTTCCTTTCAGTCTTTTGCTGCAATTGGCAGAAACAAGCATATTTGCTCATTCGGCCTGAAAATGCTTTTAAGCGCATAAAAACTTACACTCTTGATTTCTGGCTAAATAAAAGCTGTTGCAATGATATTTCCATGCTGAACTGAGTTGTTCTGGGTCAAATATGAAGGCAAACCCACTTTCCTTTCAGTCTTTTGCTGCAATTGGCAGAAACAAGCATATTTGCTCATTCGGCCTGAAAATGCTTTTAAGCGCATAAAAACTTACACTCTTGATTTCTGGCTAAATAAAAGCTGTTGCAATGATATTTCCATGCTGAACTGAGTTGTTCTGCGTCAAATATGAAGGCAAACCCACTTTCCTTTCAGTCTTTTGCTGCAATTGGCAGAAACAAGCATATTTGCTCATTCGGCCTGAAAATGCTTTTAAGCGCATAAAAACTTACACTCTTGATTTCTGGCTAAATAAAAGCTGTTGTAATGATATTTCCATGCTGAATTGAGTTATTCTGGGTCAAATAAGAAGGCAAACCCACTTTCCTTTCAGTATTTTGCTGCAATTGGCAGAAACAAGCATATTTGCTCATTCGGCCTGAAAATGCTTTTAAGCGCATAAAAACTTACACTCTTAATTTCTGGCTAAATAAAAGCTGTTGCAATGATATTTCCATGCTGAACTGAGTTGTTCTGGGTCAAATATGAAGGCAAACCCACTTTCCTTTCAGTCTTTTGCTGCAATTGGCAGAATTCAGCTCATTCGGCCTGAAAATGCTTTTAAGCGCATAAAAACTTACACTCTTGATTTCTGGCTAAATAAAAGCTGTTGCAATGATATTTCCATGCTGAACTGAGTTGTTCTGGGTCAAATATGAAGGCAAACCCACTTTCCTTTCAGTCTTTTGCTGCAATTGGCAGAAACAAGCATATTTGGTCATTCGGCCTGAAAATGCTTTAAAACGCATAAAAACTTACACTCTTGATTTCTGGCTAAATAAAAGCTGTTGCAATGATATTTCCATGCTGAACTGAGTTGTTCTGGGTCAAATATGAAGGCAAACCCACTTTCCTTTCAGTATTTTGCTGCAATTGGCAGAAACAAGCATATTTGCTCATTCGGCCTGAAAATGCTTTTAAGCGCATAAAAACTTACACTCTTGATTTCTGGCTAAATAAAAGCTGTTGCAATGATATTTCCATGCTGAACTGAGTTGTTCTGGGTCAAATATGAAGGCAAACCCACTTTCCTTTCAGTCTTTTGCTGCAATTGGCAGAAACAAGCATATTTGCTCATTCGGCCTGAAAATGCTTTTAAGCGCATAAAAACTTACACTCTTGATTTCTGGCTAAATAAAAGCTGTTGCAATGATATTTCCATGCTGAACTGAGTTGTTCTGGGTCAAATATGAAGGCAAACCCACTTTCCTTTCAGTATTTTGCTGCAATTGGCAGAAACAAGCATATTTGCTCATTCGGCCTGAAAATGCTTTTAAGCGCATAAAAACTTACACTCTTGATTTCTGGCTAAATAAAAGCTGTTGCAATGATATTTCCATGCTGAACTGAGTTGTTCTGGGTCAAATATGAAGGCAAAACCACTTTCCTTTCAGTCTTTTGCTGCAATTGGCAGAAATCAGCTTATTCGGCCTGAAAATGCTTTTAAGCGCATAAAAACTTACACTCTTGATTTCTGGCTAAATAAAAGCTGTTGCAATGATATTTCCATGCTGAACTGAGTTGTTCTGGGTCAAATATGAAGGCAAACCCACTTTCCTTTCAGTCTTTTGCTGCAATTGGCAGAAATCAGCTCATTCGGCCTGAAAATGCTTTTAAGCGCATAAAAACTTACACTCTTGATTTCTGGTAAATAAAAGCTGTTGCAATGATATTTCCATGCTGAACTGAGTTGTTCTGGGTCAAATATGAAGGCAAACCCACTTTCCTTTCAGTCTTTTGCTGCAATTGGCAGAAATCAGCTCATTCGGCCTGAAAATGCTTTTAAGCGCATAAAAACTTACACTCTTGATTTCTGGCTAAATAAAAGCTGTTGCAATGATATTTCCATGCTGAACTGAGTTGTTCTGGGTCAAATATGAAGGCAAACCCACTTTCCTTTCAGTATTTTGCTGCAATTGGCAGAAACAAGCATATTTGCTCATTCGGCCTGAAAATGCTTTTAAGCGCATAAAAACTTACACTCTTGATTTCTGGCTAAATAAAAGCTGTTGCAATGATATTTCCATGCTGAACTGAGTTGTTCTGGGTCAAATATGAAGGCAAACCCACTTTCCTTTCAATCTTTTGCTGCAATTGGCAGAAATCAGCTCATTCGGCCTGAAAATGCTTTTAAGCGCATAAAAACTTACACTCTTGATTTCTGGCTAAATAAAAGCTGTTGCAATGATATTTCCATGCTGAACTGAGTTGTTCTGGGTCAAATATGAAGGCAAACCCACTTTCCTTTCAATCTTTTGCTGCAATTGGCAGAAATCAGCTCATTCGGCCTGAAAATGCTTTTAAGCGCATAAAAACTTACACTCTTGATTTCTGGCTAAATAAAAGCTGTTGCAATGATATTTCCATGCTGAACTGAGTTGTTCTGGGTCAAATATGAAGGCAAACCCACTTTCCTTTCAGTCTTTTGCTGCAATTGGCAGAAATCAGCTCATTCGGCCTGAAAATGCTTTTAAGCGCATAAAAACTTACACTCTTGATTTCTGGTAAATAAAAGCTGTTGCAATGATATTTCCATGCTGAACTGAGTTGTTCTGGGTCAAATATGAAGGCAAACCCACTTTCCTTTCAGTCTTTTGCTGCAATTGGCAGAAATCAGCTCATTCGGCCTGAAAATGCTTTTAAGCGCATAAAAACTTACACTCTTGATTTCTGGTAAATAAAAGCTGTTGCAATGATATTTCCATGCTGAACTGAGTTGTTCTGGGTCAAATATGAAGGCAAACCCACTTTCCTTTCAGTCTTTTGCTGCAATTGGCAGAAATCAGCTCATTCGGCCTGAAAATGCTTTTAAGCGCATAAAAACTTACACTCTTGATTTCTGGCTAAATAAAAGCTGTTGCAATGATATTTCCATGCTGAACTGAGTTGTTCTGGGTCAAATATGAAGGCAAACCCACTTTCCTTTCAGTATTTTGCTGCAATTGGCAGAAACAAGCATATTTGCTCATTCGGCCTGAAAATGCTTTTAAGCGCATAAAAACTTACACTCTTGATTTCTGGCTAAATAAAAGCTGTTGCAATGATATTTCCATGCTGAAACTGAGTTGTTCTGGGTCAAATATGAAGGCAAACCCACTTTCCTTTCAGTCTTTTGCTGCAATTGGCAGAAATCAGCTCATTCGGCCTGAAAATGTTGTTAAGCGCATAAAAACTTACACGCTTGATTTCTGGCTAAATAAAAGCTGTTGCAATGATATTTCCATGCTGAACTGAGTTGTTCTGGGTCAAATATGAAGGCAAACCCACTTTCCTTTCAATCTTTTGCTGCAATTGGCAGAAATCAGCTCATTCGGCCTGAAAATGCTTTTAAGCGCATAAAAACTTACACTCTTGATTTCTGGCTAAATAAAAGCTGTTGCAATGATATTTCCATGCTGAACTGAGTTGTTCTGGGTCAAATATGAAGGCAAACCCACTTTCCTTTCAATCTTTTGCTGCAATTGGCAGAAATCAGCTCATTCGGCCTGAAAATGCTTTTAAGCGCATAAAAACTTACACTCTTGATTTCTGGCTAAATAAAAGCTGTTGCAATGATATTTCCATGCTGAACTGAGTTGTTCTGGGTCAAATATGAAGGCAAACCCACTTTCCTTTCCGTATTTTGCTGCAATTGGCAGAAACAAGCATATTTGCTCATTCGGCCTGAAAATGCTTTTAAGCGCATAAAAACTTACACTCTTGATTTCTGGCTAAATAAAAGCTGTTGCAATGATATTTCCATGCTGAACTGAGTTGTTCTGGGTCAAATATGAAGGCAAACCCACTTTCCTTTCAGTCTTTTGCTGCAATTGGCAGAAATCAGCTCATTCGGCCTGAAAATGCTTTTAAGCGCATAAAAACTTACACTCTTGATTTCTGGCTAAATAAAAGCTGTTGCAATGATATTTCCATGCTGAACTGAGTTGTTCTGGGTCAAATATGAAGGCAAACCCACTTTCCTTTCAGTCTTTTGCTGCAATTGGCAGAAATCAGCTCATTCGGCCTGAAAATGCTTTTAAGCGCATAAAAACTTACACTCTTGATTTCTGGCTAAATAAAAGCTGTTGCAATGATATTTCCATGCTGAACTGAGTTGTTCTGGGTCAAATATGAAGGCAAACCCACTTTCCTTTCAGTCTTTTGCTGCAATTGGCAGAAATCAGCTCATTCGGCCTGAAAATGCTTTTAAGCGCATAAAAACTTACACTCTTGATTTCTGGCTAAATAAAAGCTGTTGCAATGATATTTCCATGCTGAACTGAGTTGTTATGGGTCAAATATGAAGGCAAACCCACTTTCCTTTCAGTCTTTTGCTGCAATTGGCAGAAATCAGCTCATTCAGCCTGAAAATGTTGTTAAGCGCATAAAAACTTACACTCTTGATTTCTGGCTAAATAAAAGCTGTTGCAATGATATTTCCATGCTGAACTGAGTTGTTCTGGGTCAAATATGAAGGCAAACCCACTTTCCTTTCAGTCTTTTGCTGCAATTGGCAGAAACAAGCATATTTGCTCATTCGGCCTGAAAATGCTTTTAAGCGCATAAAAACTTACACTCTTGATTTCTGGCTAAATAAAAGCTGTTGCAATGATATTTCCATGCTGAACTGAGTTGTTCTGGGTCAAATATGAAGGCAAACCCACTTTCCTTTCAGTATTTTGCTGCAATTGGCAGAAACAAGCATATTTGCTCATTCGGCCTGAAAATGCTTTTAAGCGCATAAAAACTTACACTCTTGATTTCTGGCTAAATAAAAGCTGTTGCAATGATATTTCCATGCTGAACTGAGTTGTTCTGGGTCAAATATGAAGGCAAACCCACTTTCCTTTTAGTCTTTTGCTGCAATTGGCAGAAATCAGCTCATTCGGCCTGAAAATGCTTTTAAGCGCATAAAAACTTACACTCTTGATTTCTGGCTAAATAAAAGCTGTTGCAATGATATTTCCATGCTGAACTGAGTTGTTCTGGGTCAAATATGAAGGCAAACCCACTTTCCTTTCAGTATTTTGCTGCAATTGGCAGAAATCAGCTCATTCGGCCTGAAAATGCTTTTAAGCGCATAAAAACTTACACTCTTGATTTCTGGCTAAATAAAAGCTGTTGCAATGATATTTCCATGCTGAACTGAGTTGTTCTGGGTCAAATATGAAGGCAAACCCACTTTCCTTTCAGTCTTTTGCTGCAATTGGCAGAAATCAGCTCATTCGGCCTGAAAATGCTTTTAAGCGCATAAAAACTTACACTCTTGATTTCTGGCTAAATAAAAGCTGTTGCAATGATATTTCCATGCTGAATTGAGTTGTTCTGGGTCAAATAAGAAGGCAAACCCACTTTCCTTTCAGTATTTTGCTGCAATTGGCAGAAACAAGCATATTTGCTCATTCGGCCTGAAAATGCTTTTAAGCGCATAAAAACTTACACTCTTGATTTCTGGCTAAATAAAAGCTGTTGCAATGATATTTCCATGCTGAACTGAGTTGTTCTGGGTCAAATATGAAGGCAAACCCACTTTCCTTTCAGTCTTTTGCTGCAATTGGCAGAAATCAGCTTATTCGGCCTGAAAATGCTTTTAAGCGCATAAAAACTTACACTCTTGATTTCTGGCTAAATAAAAGCTGTTGCAATGATATTTCCATGCTGAACTGAGTTGTTCTGGGTCAAATATGAAGGCAAACCCACTTTCCTTTCCTCCTCTGCTGCAATTGGCAGAAATCAGCTCATTCGGCCTGAAAATGCTTTTAAGCGCATAAAAACTTACACTCTTGATTTCTGGCTAAATAAAAGCTGTTGCAATGATATTTCCATGCTGAACTGAGTTGTTCTGGGTCAAATAAGAAGGCAAACCCACTTTCCTTTCAGTATTTTGCTGCAATTGGCAGAAACAAGCATATTTGCTCATTCGGCCTGAAAATGCTTTTAAGCGCATAAAAACTTACACTCTTGATTTCTGGCTAAATAAAAGCTGTTGCAATGATATTTCCATGCTGAACTGAGTTGTTCTGGGTCAAATATGAAGGCAAACCCACTTTCCTTTCAGTATTTTGCTGCAATTGGCAGAAACAAGCATATTTGCTCATTCGGCCTGAAAATGCTTTTAAGCGCATAAAAACTTACACTCTTGATTTCTGGCTAAATAAAAGCTGTTGCAATGATATTTCCATGCTGAACTGAGTTGTTCTGGGTTAAATATGAAGGCAAACCCACTTTCCTTTCAGTCTTTTGCTGCAATTGGCAGAAATCAGCTCATTCGGCCTGAAAATGCTTTTAAGCGCATAAAAACTTATACTCTTGATTTCTGGCTAAATAAAAGCTGTTGCAATGATATTTCCATGCTGAATTGAGTTGTTCTGGGTCAAATAAGAAGGCAAACCCACTTTCCTTTCAGTCTTTTGCTGCAATTGGCAGAAATCAGCTCATTCGGCCTGAAAATGCTTTTAAGCGCATAAAAACTTATACTCTTGATTTCTGGCTAAATAAAAGCTGTTGCAATGATATTTCCATGCTGAATTGAGTTGTTCTGGGTCAAATAAGAAGGCAAACCCACTTTCCTTTCAGTATTTTGCTGCAATTGGCAGAAACAAGCATATTTGCTCATTCGGCCTGAAAATGCTTTTAAGCGCATAAAAACTTACACTCTTGATTTCTGGCTAAATAAAAGCTGTTGCAATGATATTTCCATGCTGAACTGAGTTGTTCTGGGTCAAATATGAAGGCAAACCCACTTTCCTTTCAGTCTTTTGCTGCAATTGGCAGAAATCAGCTTATTCGGCCTGAAAATGCTTTTAAGCGCATAAAAACTTACACTCTTGATTTCTGGCTAAATAAAAGCTGTTGCAATGATATTTCCATGCTGAACTGAGTTGTTCTGGGTCAAATATGAAGGCAAACCCACTTTCCTTTCAGTATTTTGCTGCAATTGGCAGAAACAAGCATATTTGCTCATTCGGCCTGAAAATGCTTTTAAGCGCATAAAAACTTACACTCTTGATTTCTGGCTAAATAAAAGCTGTTGCAATGATATTTCCATGCTGAACTGAGTTGTTCTGGGTCAAATATGAAGGCAAACCCACTTTCCTTTCAGTATTTTGCTGCAATTGGCAGAAACAAGCATATTTGCTCATTCGGCCTGAAAATGCTTTTAAGCGCATAAAAACTTACACTCTTGATTTCTGGCTAAATAAAAGCTGTTGCAATGATATTTCCATGCTGAACTGAGTTGTTCTGGGTCAAATATGAAGGCAAACCCACTTTCCTTTCAGTATTTTGCTGCAATTGGCAGAAATCAGCTCATTCGGCCTGAAAATGCTTTTAAGCGCATAAAAACTTACACTCTTGATTTCTGGCTAAATAAAAGCTGTTGCAATGATATTTCCATGCTGAACTGAGTTCTTCTGGGTCAAATATGAAGGCAAACCCACTTTCCTTTCAGTCTTTTGCTGCAATTGGCAGAAATCAGCTCATTCGGCCTGAAAATGCTTTTAAGCGCATAAAAACTTACACTCTTGATTTCTGGCTAAAAAAAAGCTGTTGCAATGATATTTCCATGCTGAACTGAGTTGTTCTGGGTCCAATATGAAGGCAAACCCACTTTCCTTTCAGTCTTTTGCTGCAATTGGCAGAAATCAGCTCATTCGGCCTGAAAATGCTTTTAAGCGCATAAAAACTTATACTCTTGATTTCTGGCTAAATAAAAGCTGTTGCAATGATATTTCCATGCTGAATTGAGTTGTTCTGGGTCAAATAAGAAGGCAAACCCACTTTCCTTTCAGTATTTTGCTGCAATTGGCAGAAACAAGCATATTTGCTCATTCGGCCTGAAAATGCTTTTAAGCGCATAAAAACTTACACTCTTGATTTCTGGCTAAATAAAAGCTGTTGCAATGATATTTCCATGCTGAACTGAGTTGTTCTGGGTCAAATATGAAGGCAAACCCACTTTCCTTTCAGTATTTTGCTGCAATTGGCAGAAACAAGCATATTTGCTCATTCGGCCTGAAAATGCTTTTAAGCGCATAAAAACTTACACTCTTGATTTCTGGCTAAATAAAAGCTGTTGCAATGATATTTCCATGCTGAACTGAGTTGTTCTGGGTCAAATATGAAGGCAAACCCACTTTCCTTTCAGTATTTTGCTGCAATTGGCAGAAACAAGCATATTTGCTCATTCGGCCTGAAAATGCTTTTAAGCGCATAAAAACTTACACTCTTGATTTCTGGCTAAATAAAAGCTGTTGCAATGATATTTCCATGCTGAACTGAGTTGTTCTGGGTCAAATATGAAGGCAAACCCACTTTCCTTTCAGTCTTTTGCTGCAATTGGCAGAAATCAGCATATTTGCTCATTCGGCCTGAAAATGCTTTTAAGCGCATAAAAACTTACACTCTTGATTTCTGGCTAAATAAAAGCTGTTGCAATGATATTTCCATGCTGAACTGAGTTGTTCTGGGTCAAATATGAAGGCAAACCCACTTTCCTTTCAGTCTTTTGCTGCAATTGGCAGAAATCAGCTCATTCGGCCTGAAAATGCTTTTAAGCGCATAAAAACTTACACTCTTGATTTCTGGCTAAATAAAAGCTGTTGCAATGATATTTCCATGCTGAACTGAGTTGTTCTGGGTCAAATATGAAGGCACACCCACTTTCCTTTCAGTCTTTTGCTGCAATTGGCAGACATTAGCTCATTCGGCCTGAAAATGCTTTTAAGCGCATAAAAACTTACACTCTTGATTTCTGGCTAAATAAAAGCTGTTGCAATGATATTTCCATGCTGAACTGAGTTGTTCTGGGTCAAATATGAAGGCAAACCCACTTTCCTTTCAGTATTTTGCTGCAATTGGCAGAAACAAGCATATTTGCTCATTCGGCCTGAAAATGCTTTTAAGCGCATAAAACTTACACTCTTGATTTCTGGCTAAATAAAAGCTGTTGCAATGATATTTCCATGCTGAACTGAGTTATTCTGGGTCAAATATGAAGGCAAACCCACTTTCCTTTCAGTATTTTGCTGCAATTGGCAGAAACAAGCATATTTGCTCATTCGGCCTGAAAATGCTTTTAAGCGCATAAAAACTTACACTCTTGATTTCTGGCTAAATAAAAGCTGTTGCAATGATATTTCCATGCTGAACTGAGTTATTCTGGGTCAAATATGAAGGCAAACCCACTTTCCTTTCAGTATTTTGCTGCAATTGGTAGAAATCAGCTCATTCGGCCTGAAAATGCTTTTAAGCGCATAAAAACTTACACTCTTGATTTCTGGCTAAATAAAAGCTGTTGCAATGATATTTCCATGCTGAACTGAGTTGTTCTGGGTCAAATATGAAGGCAAACCCACTTTCCTTTCAGTCTTTTGCTGCAATTGGCAGAAATCAGCTCATTCGGCCTGAAAATGCTTTTAAGCGCATAAAAACTTACACTCTTGATTTCTGGCTAAATAAAAGCTGTTGCAATGATATTTCCATGCTGAACTGAGTTGTTCTGGGTCAAATATGAAGGCAAACCCACTTTCCTTTCAGTCCTTTGCTGCAATTGGCAGAAATCAGCTCATTCGGCCTGAAAATGCTTTTAAGCGCATAAAAACTTACACTCTTGATTTCTGGCTAAATAAAAGCTGTTGCAATGATATTTCCATGCTGAATTGAGTTGTTCTGGGTCAAATAAGAAGGCAAACCCACTTTCCTTTCAGTATTTTGCTGCAATTGGCAGAAACAAGCATATTTGCTCATTCGGCCTGAAAATGCTTTTAAGCGCATAAAAACTTACACTCTTGATTTCTGGCTAAATAAAAGCTGTTGCAATGATATTTCCATGCTGAACTGAGTTGTTCTGGGTCAAATATGAAGGCAAACCAACTTTCCTTTCAGTATTTTGCTGCAATTGGCAGAAATCAGCTCATTCGGCCTGAAAATGCTTTTAAGCGCATAAAAACTTACACTCTTGATTTCTGGCTAAATAAAAGCTGTTGCAATGATATTTCCATGCTGAACTGAGTTGTTCTAGGTCAAATATGAAGGCAAACCCACTTTCCTTTCAGTCTTTTGCTGCAATTGGCAGAAACAAGCATATTTGCTCATTCGGCCTGAAAATGCTTTTAAGCGCATAAAAACTTACACTCTTGATTTCTGGCTAAATAAAAGCTGTTGCAATGATATTTCCATGCTGAACTGAGTTGTTCTAGGTCAAATATGAAGGCAAACCCACTTTCCTTTCAGTCTTTTGCTGCAATTGGCAGAAACAAGCATATTTGCTCATTCGGCCTGAAAATGCTTTTAAGCGCATAAAAACTTACACTCTTGATTTCTGGCTAAATAAAAGCTGTTGCAATGATATTTCCATGCTGAACTGAGTTGTTCTGGGTCAAATATGAAGGCAAACCCACTTTCCTTTCAGTCTTTTGCTGCAATTGGCAGAAACAAGCATATTTGCTCATTCGGCCTGAAAATGCTTTTAAGCGCATAAAAACTTACACTCTTGATTTCTGGCTAAATAAAAGCTGTTGCAATGATATTTCCATGCTGAACTGAGTTGTTCTGGGTCAAATATGAAGGCAAACCCACTTTCCTTTCAGTCTTTTGCTGCAATTGGCAGAAACAAGCATATTTGCTCATTCGGCCTGAAAATGCTTTTAAGCGCATAAAAACTTACACTCTTGATTTCTGGCTAAATAAAAGCTGTTGCAATGATATTTCCATGCTGAACTGAGTTGTTCTGGGTCAAATATGAAGGCAAACCCACTTTCCTTTCAGTCTTTTGCTGCAATTGGCAGAAACAAGCATATTTGCTCATTCGGCCTGAAAATGCTTTTAAGCGCATAAAAACTTACACTCTTGATTTCTGGCTAAATAAAAGCTGTTGCAATGATATTTCCATGCTGAACTGAGTTGTTCTGGGTCAAATATGAAGGCAAACCCACTTTCCTTTCAGTCTTTTGCTGCAATTGGCAGAAACAAGCATATTTGCTCATTCGGCCTGAAAATGCTTTTAAGCGCATAAAAACTTACACTCTTGATTTCTGGCTAAATAAAAGCTGTTGCAATGATATTTCCATGCTGAACTGAGTTGTTCTGCGTCAAATATGAAGGCAAACCCACTTTCCTTTCAGTCTTTTGCTGCAATTGGCAGAAACAAGCATATTTGCTCATTCGGCCTGAAAATGCTTTTAAGCGCATAAAAACTTACACTCTTGATTTCTGGCTAAATAAAAGCTGTTGTAATGATATTTCCATGCTGAATTGAGTTATTCTGGGTCAAATAAGAAGGCAAACCCACTTTCCTTTCAGTATTTTGCTGCAATTGGCAGAAACAAGCATATTTGCTCATTCGGCCTGAAAATGCTTTTAAGCGCATAAAAACTTACACTCTTAATTTCTGGCTAAATAAAAGCTGTTGCAATGATATTTCCATGCTGAACTGAGTTGTTCTGGGTCAAATATGAAGGCAAACCCACTTTCCTTTCAGTCTTTTGCTGCAATTGGCAGAATTCAGCTCATTCGGCCTGAAAATGCTTTTAAGCGCATAAAAACTTACACTCTTGATTTCTGGCTAAATAAAAGCTGTTGCAATGATATTTCCATGCTGAACTGAGTTGTTCTGGGTCAAATATGAAGGCAAACCCACTTTCCTTTCAGTCTTTTGCTGCAATTGGCAGAAACAAGCATATTTGGTCATTCGGCCTGAAAATGCTTTAAAACGCATAAAAACTTACACTCTTGATTTCTGGCTAAATAAAAGCTGTTGCAATGATATTTCCATGCTGAACTGAGTTGTTCTGGGTCAAATATGAAGGCAAACCCACTTTCCTTTCAGTATTTTGCTGCAATTGGCAGAAACAAGCATATTTGCTCATTCGGCCTGAAAATGCTTTTAAGCGCATAAAAACTTACACTCTTGATTTCTGGCTAAATAAAAGCTGTTGCAATGATATTTCCATGCTGAACTGAGTTGTTCTGGGTCAAATATGAAGGCAAACCCACTTTCCTTTCAGTCTTTTGCTGCAATTGGCAGAAACAAGCATATTTGCTCATTCGGCCTGAAAATGCTTTTAAGCGCATAAAAACTTACACTCTTGATTTCTGGCTAAATAAAAGCTGTTGCAATGATATTTCCATGCTGAACTGAGTTGTTCTGGGTCAAATATGAAGGCAAACCCACTTTCCTTTCAGTATTTTGCTGCAATTGGCAGAAACAAGCATATTTGCTCATTCGGCCTGAAAATGCTTTTAAGCGCATAAAAACTTACACTCTTGATTTCTGGCTAAATAAAAGCTGTTGCAATGATATTTCCATGCTGAACTGAGTTGTTCTGGGTCAAATATGAAGGCAAACCCACTTTCCTTTCAGTCTTTTGCTGCAATTGGCAGAAATCAGCTTATTCGGCCTGAAAATGCTTTTAAGCGCATAAAAACTTACACTCTTGATTTCTGGCTAAATAAAAGCTGTTGCAATGATATTTCCATGCTGAACTGAGTTGTTCTGGGTCAAATATGAAGGCAAACCCACTTTCCTTTCAGTCTTTTGCTGCAATTGGCAGAAATCAGCTCATTCGGCCTGAAAATGCTTTTAAGCGCATAAAAACTTACACTCTTGATTTCTGGTAAATAAAAGCTGTTGCAATGATATTTCCATGCTGAACTGAGTTGTTCTGGGTCAAATATGAAGGCAAACCCACTTTCCTTTCAGTCTTTTGCTGCAATTGGCAGAAATCAGCTCATTCGGCCTGAAAATGCTTTTAAGCGCATAAAAACTTACACTCTTGATTTCTGGCTAAATAAAAGCTGTTGCAATGATATTTCCATGCTGAACTGAGTTGTTCTGGGTCAAATATGAAGGCAAACCCACTTTCCTTTCAGTATTTTGCTGCAATTGGCAGAAACAAGCATATTTGCTCATTCGGCCTGAAAATGCTTTTAAGCGCATAAAAACTTACACTCTTGATTTTTGGCTAAATAAAAGCTGTTGCAATGATATTTCCATGCTGAACTGAGTTGTTCTGGGTCAAATATGAAGGCAAACCCACTTTCCTTTCAGTCTTTTGCTGCAATTGGCAGAAATCAGCTCATTCGGCCTGAAAATGCTTTTAAGCGCATAAAAACTTACACGCTTGATTTCTGGCTAAATAAAAGCTGTTGCAATGATATTTCCATGCTGAACTGAGTTGTTCTGGGTCAAATATGAAGGCAAACCCACTTTCCTTTCAATCTTTTGCTGCAATTGGCAGAAATCAGCTCATTCGGCCTGAAAATGCTTTTAAGCGCATAAAAACTTACACTCTTGATTTCTGGCTAAATAAAAGCTGTTGCAATGATATTTCCATGCTGAACTGAGTTGTTCTGGGTCAAATATGAAGGCAAACCCACTTTCCTTTCAATCTTTTGCTGCAATTGGCAGAAATCAGCTCATTCGGCCTGAAAATGCTTTTAAGCGCATAAAAACTTACACTCTTGATTTCTGGCTAAATAAAAGCTGTTGCAATGATATTTCCATGCTGAACTGAGTTGTTCTGGGTCAAATATGAAGGCAAACCCACTTTCCTTTCAGTCTTTTGCTGCAATTGGCAGAAATCAGCTCATTCGGCCTGAAAATGCTTTTAAGCGCATAAAAACTTACACTCTTGATTTCTGGTAAATAAAAGCTGTTGCAATGATATTTCCATGCTGAACTGAGTTGTTCTGGGTCAAATATGAAGGCAAACCCACTTTCCTTTCAGTCTTTTGCTGCAATTGGCAGAAATCAGCTCATTCGGCCTGAAAATGCTTTTAAGCGCATAAAAACTTACACTCTTGATTTCTGGCTAAATAAAAGCTGTTGCAATGATATTTCCATGCTGAACTGAGTTGTTCTGGGTCAAATATGAAGGCAAACCCACTTTCCTTTCAGTATTTTGCTGCAATTGGCAGAAACAAGCATATTTGCTCATTCGGCCTGAAAATGCTTTTAAGCGCATAAAAACTTACACTCTTGATTTCTGGCTAAATAAAAGCTGTTGCAATGATATTTCCATGCTGAAACTGAGTTGTTCTGGGTCAAATATGAAGGCAAACCCACTTTCCTTTCAGTCTTTTGCTGCAATTGGCAGAAATCAGCTCATTCGGCCTGAAAATGCTTTTAGGCGCATAAAAACTTACACGCTTGATTTCTGGCTAAATAAAAGCTGTTGCAATGATATTTCCATGCTGAACTGAGTTGTTCTGGGTCAAATATGAAGGCAAACCCACTTTCCTTTCAATCTTTTGCTGCAATTGGCAGAAATCAGCTCATTCGGCCTGAAAATGCTTTTAAGCGCATAAAAACTTACACTCTTGATTTCTGGCTAAATAAAAGCTGTTGCAATGATATTTCCATGCTGAACTGAGTTGTTCTGGGTCAAATATGAAGGCAAACCCACTTTCCTTTCAATCTTTTGCTGCAATTGGCAGAAATCAGCTCATTCGGCCTGAAAATGCTTTTAAGCGCATAAAAACTTACACTCTTGATTTCTGGCTAAATAAAAGCTGTTGCAATGATATTTCCATGCTGAACTGAGTTGTTCTGGGTCAAATATGAAGGCAAACCCACTTTCCTTTCCGTATTTTGCTGCAATTGGCAGAAACAAGCATATTTGCTCATTCGGCCTGAAAATGCTTTTAAGCGCATAAAAACTTACACTCTTGATTTCTGGCTAAATAAAAGCTGTTGCAATGATATTTCCATGCTGAACTGAGTTGTTCTGGGTCAAATATGAAGGCAAACCCACTTTCCTTTCAGTATTTTGCTGCAATTGGCAGAAACAAGCATATTTGCTCATTCGGCCTGAAAATGCTTTTAAGCGCATAAAAACTTACACTCTTGATTTCTGGCTAAATAAAAGCTGTTGCAATGATATTTCCATGCTGAACTGAGTTGTTCTGGGTCAAATATGAAGGCAAACCCACTTTCCTTTCAGTCTTTTGCTGCAATTGGCAGAAATCAGCTCATTCGGCCTGAAAATGCTTTTAAGCGCATAAAAACTTACACTCTTGATTTCTGGCTAAATAAAAGCTGTTGCAATGATATTTCCATGCTGAACTGAGTTGTTCTGGGTCAAATATGAAGGCAAACCCACTTTCCTTTCAGTCTTTTGCTGCAATTGGCAGAAATCAGCTCATTCGGCCTGAAAATGCTTTTAAGCGCATAAAAACTTACACTCTTGATTTCTGGCTAAATAAAAGCTGTTGCAATGATATTTCCATGCTGAACTGAGTTGTTATGGGTCAAATATGAAGGCAAACCCACTTTCCTTTCAGTCTTTTGCTGCAATTGGCAGAAATCAGCTCATTCAGCCTGAAAATGTTGTTAAGCGCATAAAAACTTACACTCTTGATTTCTGGCTAAATAAAAGCTGTTGCAATGATATTTCCATGCTGAACTGAGTTGTTCTGGGTCAAATATGAAGGCAAACCCACTTTCCTTTCAGTCTTTTGCTGCAATTGGCAGAAACAAGCATATTTGCTCATTCGGCCTGAAAATGCTTTTAAGCGCATAAAAACTTACACTCTTGATTTCTGGCTAAATAAAAGCTGTTGCAATGATATTTCCATGCTGAACTGAGTTGTTCTGGGTCAAATATGAAGGCAAACCCACTTTCCTTTCAGTATTTTGCTGCAATTGGCAGAAACAAGCATATTTGCTCATTCGGCCTGAAAATGCTTTTAAGCGCATAAAAACTTACACTCTTGATTTCTGGCTAAATAAAAGCTGTTGCAATGATATTTCCATGCTGAACTGAGTTGTTCTGGGTCAAATATGAAGGCAAACCCACTTTCCTTTCAGTCTTTTGCTGCAATTGGCAGAAATCAGCTCATTCGGCCTGAAAATGCTTTTAAGCGCATAAAAACTTACACTCTTGATTTCTGGCTAAATAAAAGCTGTTGCAATGATATTTCCATGCTGAACTGAGTTGTTCTGGGTCAAATATGAAGGCAAACCCACTTTCCTTTCAGTATTTTGCTGCAATTGGCAGAAATCAGCTCATTCGGCCTGAAAATGCTTTTAAGCGCATAAAAACTTACACTCTTGATTTCTGGCTAAATAAAAGCTGTTGCAATGATATTTCCATGCTGAACTGAGTTGTTCTGGGTCAAATATGAAGGCAAACCCACTTTCCTTTCAGTCTTTTGCTGCAATTGGCAGAAATCAGCTCATTCGGCCTGAAAATGCTTTTAAGCGCATAAAAACTTACACTCTTGATTTCTGGCTAAATAAAAGCTGTTGCAATGATATTTCCATGCTGAATTGAGTTGTTCTGGGTCAAATAAGAAGGCAAACCCACTTTCCTTTCAGTATTTTGCTGCAATTGGCAGAAACAAGCATATTTGCTCATTCGGCCTGAAAATGCTTTTAAGCGCATAAAAACTTACACTCTTGATTTCTGGCTAAATAAAAGCTGTTGCAATGATATTTCCATGCTGAACTGAGTTGTTCTGGGTCAAATATGAAGGCAAACCCACTTTCCTTTCAGTCTTTTGCTGCAATTGGCAGAAATCAGCTTATTCGGCCTGAAAATGCTTTTAAGCGCATAAAAACTTACACTCTTGATTTCTGGCTAAATAAAAGCTGTTGCAATGATATTTCCATGCTGAACTGAGTTGTTCTGGGTCAAATATGAAGGCAAACCCACTTTCCTTTCAGTCTTTTGCTGCAATTGGCAGAAATCAGCTCATTCGGCCTGAAAATGCTTTTAAGCGCATAAAAACTTACACTCTTGATTTCTGGCTAAATAAAAGCTGTTGCAATGATATTTCCATGCTGAACTGAGTTGTTCTGGGTCAAATAAGAAGGCAAACCCACTTTCCTTTCAGTATTTTGCTGCAATTGGCAGAAACAAGCATATTTGCTCATTCGGCCTGAAAATGCTTTTAAGCGCATAAAAACTTACACTCTTGATTTCTGGCTAAATAAAAGCTGTTGCAATGATATTTCCATGCTGAACTGAGTTGTTCTGGGTTAAATATGAAGGCAAACCCACTTTCCTTTCAGTCTTTTGCTGCAATTGGCAGAAATCAGCTCATTCGGCCTGAAAATGCTTTTAAGCGCATAAAAACTTACACTCTTGATTTCTGGCTAAATAAAAGCTGTTGCAATGATATTTCCATGCTGAACTGAGTTGTTCTGGGTCCAATATGAAGGCAAACCCACTTTCCTTTCAGTCTTTTGCTGCAATTGGCAGAAATCAGCTCATTCGGCCTGAAAATGCTTTTAAGCGCATAAAAACTTATACTCTTGATTTCTGGCTAAATAAAAGCTGTTGCAATGATATTTCCATGCTGAATTGAGTTGTTCTGGGTCAAATAAGAAGGCAAACCCACTTTCCTTTCAGTATTTTGCTGCAATTGGCAGAAACAAGCATATTTGCTCATTCGGCCTGAAAATGCTTTTAAGCGCATAAAAACTTACACTCTTGATTTCTGGCTAAATAAAAGCTGTTGCAATGATATTTCCATGCTGAACTGAGTTGTTCTGGGTCAAATATGAAGGCAAACCCACTTTCCTTTCAGTCTTTTGCTGCAATTGGCAGAAATCAGCTTATTCGGCCTGAAAATGCTTTTAAGCGCATAAAAACTTACACTCTTGATTTCTGGCTAAATAAAAGCTGTTGGAATGATATTTCCATGCTGAACTGAGTTGTTCTGGGTCAAATATGAAGGCAAACCCACTTTCCTTTCAGTATTTTGCTGCAATTGGCAGAAACAAGCATATTTGCTCATTCGGCCTGAAAATGCTTTTAAGCGCATAAAAACTTACACTCTTGATTTCTGGCTAAATAAAAGCTGTTGCAATGATATTTCCATGCTGAACTGAGTTGTTCTGGGTCAAATATGAAGGCAAACCCACTTTCCTTTCAGTATTTTGCTGCAATTGGCAGAAACAAGCATATTTGCTCATTCGGCCTGAAAATGCTTTTAAGCGCATAAAAACTTACACTCTTGATTTCTGGCTAAATAAAAGCTGTTGCAATGATATTTCCATGCTGAACTGAGTTGTTCTGGGTCAAATATGAAGGCAAACCCACTTTCCTTTCAGTATTTTGCTGCAATTGGCAGAAATCAACTCATTCGGCCTGAAAATGCTTTTAAGCGCATAAAAACTTACACTCTTGATTTCTGGCTAAATAAAAGCTGTTGCAATGATATTTCCATGCTGAACTGAGTTGTTCTGGGTCAAATATGAAGGCAAACCCACTTTCCTTTCAGTCTTTTGCTGCAATTGGCAGAAATCAGCTCATTCGGCCTGAAAATGCTTTTAAGCGCATAAAAACTTACACTCTTGATTTCTGGCTAAATAAAAGCTGTTGCAATGATATTTCCATGCTGAACTGAGTTGTTCTGGGTCAAATATGAGGGCAAACCCACTTTCCTTTCAGTATTTTGCTGCAATTGGCAGAAACAAGCATATTTGCTCATTCGGCCTGAAAATGCTTTTAAGCGCATAAAAACTTACACTCTTGATTTCTGGCTAAATAAAAGCTGTTGCAATGATATTTCCATGCTGAACTGAGTTGTTCTGGGTCAAATATGAAGGCAAACCCACTTTCCTTTCAGTCTTTTGCTGCAATTGGCAGAAATCAGCTTATTCGGCCTGAAAATGCTTTTAAGCGCATAAAAACTTACACTCTTGATTTCTGGCTAAATAAAAGCTGTTGCAATGATATTTCCATGCTGAACTGAGTTGTTCTGGGTCAAATATGAAGGCAAACCCACTTTCCTTTCAGTATTTTGCTGCAATTGGCAGAAACAAGCATATTTGCTCATTCGGCCTGAAAATGCTTTTAAGCGCATAAAAACTTACACTCTTGATTTCTGGCTAAATAAAAGCTGTTGCAATGATATTTCCATGCTGAACTGAGTTGTTCTGGGTCAAATATGAAGGCAAACCCACTTTCCTTTCAGTATTTTGCTGCAATTGGCAGAAACAAGCATATTTGCTCATTCGGCCTGAAAATGCTTTTAAGCGCATAAAAACTTACACTCTTGATTTCTGGCTAAATAAAAGCTGTTGCAATGATATTTCCATGCTGAACTGAGTTGTTCTGGGTCAAATATGAAGGCAAACCCACTTTCCTTTCAGTCTTTTGCTGCAATTGGCAGAAATCAGCATATTTGCTCATTCGGCCTGAAAATGCTTTTAAGCGCATAAAAACTTACACTCTTGATTTCTGGCTAAATAAAAGCTGTTGCAATGATATTTCCATGCTGAACTGAGTTGTTCTGGGTCAAATATGAAGGCAAACCCACTTTCCTTTCAGTCTTTTGCTGCAATTGGCAGAAATCAGCTCATTCGGCCTGAAAATGCTTTTAAGCGCATAAAAACTTACACTCTTGATTTCTGGCTAAATAAAAGCTGTTGCAATGATATTTCCATGCTGAACTGAGTTGTTCTGGGTCAAATATGAAGGCAAACCCACTTTCCTTTCAGTATTTTGCTGCAATTGGCAGAAACAAGCATATTTGCTCATTCGGCCTGAAAATGCTTTTAAGCGCATAAAAACTTACACTCTTGATTTCTGGCTAAATAAAAGCTGTTGCAATGATATTTCCATGCTGAACTGAGTTGTTCTGGGTCAAATATGAAGGCACACCCACTTTCCTTTCAGTCTTTTGCTGCAATTGGCAGACATTAGCTCATTCGGCCTGAAAATGCTTTTAAGCGCATAAAAACTTACACTCTTGATTTCTGGCTAAATAAAAGCTGTTGCAATGATATTTCCATGCTGAACTGAGTTGTTCTGGGTCAAATATGAAGGCAAACCCACTTTCCTTTCAGTATTTTGCTGCAATTGGCTGAAACAAGCATATTTGCTCATTCGGCCTGAAAATGCTTTTAAGCGCATAAAACTTACACTCTTGATTTCTGGCTAAATAAAAGCTGTTGCAATGATATTTCCATGCTGAACTGAGTTATTCTGGGTCAAATATGAAGGCAAACCCACTTTCCTTTCAGTATTTTGCTGCAATTGGCAGAAACAAGCATATTTGCTCATTCGGCCTGAAAATGCTTTTAAGCGCATAAAAACTTACACTCTTGATTTCTGGCTAAATAAAAGCTGTTGCAATGATATTTCCATGCTGAACTGAGTTATTCTGGGTCAAATATGAAGGCAAACCCACTTTCCTTTCAGTATTTTGCTGCAATTGGTAGAAATCAGCTCATTCGGCCTGAAAATGCTTTTAAGCGCATAAAAACTTACACTCTTGATTTCTGGCTAAATAAAAGCTGTTGCAATGATATTTCCATGCTGAACTGAGTTGTTCTGGGTCAAATATGAAGGCAAACCCACTTTCCTTTCAGTCTTTTGCTGCAATTGGCAGAAATCAGCTCATTCGGCCTGAAAATGCTTTTAAGCGCATAAAAACTTACACTCTTGATTTCTGGCTAAATAAAAGCTGTTGCAATGATATTTCCATGCTGAACTGAGTTGTTCTGGGTCAAATATGAAGGCAAACCCACTTTCCTTTCAGTCCTTTGCTGCAATTGGCAGAAATCAGCTCATTCGGCCTGAAAATGCTTTTAAGCGCATAAAAACTTACACTCTTGATTTCTGGCTAAATAAAAGCTGTTGCAATGATATTTCCATGCTGAATTGAGTTGTTCTGGGTCAAATAAGAAGGCAAACCCACTTTCCTTTCAGTATTTTGCTGCAATTGGCAGAAACAAGCATATTTGCTCATTCGGCCTGAAAATGCTTTTAAGCGCATAAAAACTTACACTCTTGATTTCTGGCTAAATAAAAGCTGTTGCAATGATATTTCCATGCTGAACTGAGTTGTTCTGGGTCAAATATGAAGGCAAACCCACTTTCCTTTCAGTATTTTGCTGCAATTGGCAGAAATCAGCTCATTCGGCCTGAAAATGCTTTTAAGCGCATAAAAACTTACACTCTTGATTTCTGGCTAAATAAAAGCTGTTGCAATGATATTTCCATGCTGAACTGAGTTGTTCTGGGTCAAATATGAAGGCAAACCCACTTTCCTTTCAGTCTTTTGCTGCAATTGGCAGAAACAAGCATATTTGCTCATTCGGCCTGAAAATGCTTTTAAGCGCATAAAAACTTACACTCTTGATTTCTGGCTAAATAAAAGCTGTTGCAATGATATTTCCATGCTGAACTGAGTTGTTCTGGGTCCAATATGAAGGCAAACCCACTTTCCTTTCAGTATTTTGCTGCAATTGGCAGAAACAAGCATATTTGCTCATTCGGCCTGAAAATGCTTTTAAGCGCATAAAAACTTACACTCTTGATTTCTGGCTAAATAAAAGCTGTTGCAATGATATTTCCATGCTGAACTGAGTTGTTCTGGGTCAAATATGAAGGCACACCCACTTTCCTTTCAGTCTTTTGCTGCAATTGGCAGACATTAGCTCATTCGGCCTGAAAATGCTTTTAAGCGCATAAAAACTTACACTCTTGATTTCTGGCTAAATAAAAGCTGTTGCAATGATATTTCCATGCTGAACTGAGTTGTTCTGGGTCAAATATGAAGGCAAACCCACTTTCCTTTCAGTATTTTGCTGCAATTGGCAGAAACAAGCATATTTGCTCATTCGGCCTGAAAATGCTTTTAAGCGCATAAAACTTACACTCTTGATTTCTGGCTAAATAAAAGCTGTTGCAATGATATTTCCATGCTGAACTGAGTTGTTCTGGGTCAAATAAGAAGGCAAACCCACTTTCCTTTCAGTATTTTGCTGCAATTGGCAGAAACAAGCATATTTGCTCATTCGGCCTGAAAATGCTTTTAAGCGCATAAAAACTTACACGCTTGATTTCTGGCTAAATAAAAGCTGTTGCATTGATATTTCCATGCTGAACTGAGTTGTTCTGGGTCAAATATGAAGGCAAACCCACTTTCCTTTCAGTCTTTTGCTGCAATTGGCAGAAACAAGCATATTTGCTCATTCGGCCTGAAAATGCTTTTAAGCGCATAAAAACTTACACTCTTGATTTCTGGCTAAATAAAAGCTGTTGTAATGATATTTCCATGCTGAATTGAGTTATTCTGGGTTAAATAAGAAGGCAAACCCACTTTCCTTTCAGTCTTTTGCTGCAATTGGCAGAAACAAGCATATTTGGTCATTCGGCCTGAAAATGCTTTAAAACGCATAAAAACTTACACTCTTGATTTCTGGCTAAATAACAGCTGTTGCAATGATATTTCCATGCTGAACTGAGTTGTTCTGGGTCAAATATGAAGGCAAACCCACTTTCCTTTCAGTATTTTGCTGCAATTGGCAGAAACAAGCATATTTGCTCATTCGGCCTGAAAATGCTTTTAAGCGCATAAAAACTTACACTCTTGATTTCTGGCTAAATAAAAGCTGTTGCAATGATATTTCCATGCTGAACTGAGTTGTTCTGGGTCAAATATGAAGGCAAACCCACTTTCCTTTCAGTATTTTGCTGCAATTGGCAGAAACAAGCATATTTGCTCATTCGGCCTGAAAATGCTTTTAAGCGCATAAAAACTTACACTCTTGATTTCTGGCTAAATAAAAGCTGTTGCAATGATATTTCCATGCTGAACTGAGTTGTTCTGGGTCAAATATGAAGGCAAACCCACTTTCCTTTCAGTATTTTACTGCAATTGGCAGAAACAAGCATATTTGCTCATTCGGCCTGAAAATGCTTTTAAGCGCATAAAAACTTACACTCTTGATTTCTGGCTAAATAAAAGTTGTTGCAATGATATTTCCATGCTGAACTGAGTTATTCTGGGTCAAATATGAAGGCAAACCCACTTTCCTTTCAGTATTTTGCTGCAATTTGTAGAAATCAGCTCATTCGGCCTGAAAATGCTTTTAAGCGCATAAAAACTTACACTCTTGATTTCTGGCTAAATAAAAGCTGTTGCAATGATATTTCCATGCTGAACTGAGTTGTTCTGGGTCAAATATGAAGGTAAACCCACTTTCCTTTCAGTATGTTGCTGCAATTGGCAGAAATCAGCTCATTCGGCCTGAAAATGCTTTTAAGCGCATAAAAACTTACACTCTTGATTTCTGGCTAAATAAAAGCTGTTGCAATGATATTTCCATGCTGAACTGAGTTGTTCTGGGTCAAATATGAAGGCAAACCCACTTTCCTTTCAGTCTTTTGCTGCAATTGGCAGAAATCAGCTCATTCGGCCTGAAAATGCTTTTAAGCGCATAAAAACTTACACTCTTGATTTCTGGCTAAATAAAAGCTGTTGCAATGATATTTCCATGCTGAACTGAGTTGTTCTGGGTCAAATATGAAGGCAAACCCACTTTCCTTTCAGTATTTTGCTGCAATTGGCAGAAACAAGCATATTTGCTCATTCGGCCTGAAAATGCTTTTAAGCGCATAAAAACTTACACTCTTGATTTCTGGCTAAATAAAAGTTGTTGCAATGATATTTCCATGCTGAACTGAGTTATTCTGGGTCAAATATGAAGGCAAACCCACTTTCCTTTCAGTATTTTGCTGCAATTTGTAGAAATCAGCTCATTCGGCCTGAAAATGCTTTTAAGCGCATAAAAACTTACACTCTTGATTTCTGGCTAAATAAAAGCTGTTGCAATGATATTTCCATGCTGAACTGAGTTGTTCTGGGTCAAATATGAAGGCAAACCCACTTTCCTTTCAGTATGTTGCTGCAATTGGCAGAAATCAGCTCATTCGGCCTTAAAATGCTTTTAAGCGCATAAAAACTTACACTCTTGATTTCTGGCTAAATAAAAGCTGTTGCAATGATATTTCCATGCTGAACTGAGTTGTTCTGGGTCAAATATGAAGGCAAACCCACTTTCCTTTCAGTCTTTTGCTGCAATTGGCAGAAATCAGCTCATTCGGCCTGAAAATGCTTTTAAGCGCATAAAAACTTACACTCTTGATTTCTGGCTAAATAAAAGCTGTTGCAATGATATTTCCATGCTGAACTGAGTTGTTCTGGGTCAAATATGAAGGCAAACCCACTTTCCTTTCAGTCTTTTGCTGCAATTGGCAGAAACAAGCATATTTGCTCATTCGGCCTGAAAATGCTTTTAAGCGCATAAAAACTTACACTCTTGATTTCTGGCTAAATAAAAGCTGTTGCAATGATATTTCCATGCTGAACTGAGTTGTTCTGGGTCAAATATGAAGGCAAACCCACTTTCCTTTCAGTCTTTTGCTGCAATTGGCAGAAACAAGCATATTTGCTCATTCGGCCTGAAAATGCTTTTAAGCGCCTAAAAACTTACACTCTTGATTTCTGGCTAAATAAAAGCTGTTGCAATGATATTTCCATGCTGAACTGAGTTGTTCTGGGTCAAATATGAAGGCAAACCCACTTTCCTTTCAGTCTTTTGCTGCAATTGGCAGAAACAAGCATATTTGCTCATTCGGCCTGAAAATGCTTTTAAGCGCATAAAAACTTACACTCTTGATTTCTGGCTAAATAAAAGCTGTTGCAATGATATTTCCATGCTGAACTGAGTTGTTCTGGGTCAAATATGAAGGCAAACCCACTTTCCTTTCAGTCTTTTGCTGCAATTGGCAGAAACAAGCATATTTGCTCATTCGGCCTGAAAATGCTTTTAAGCGCATAAAAACTTACACTCTTGATTTCTGGCTAAATAAAAGCTGTTGCAATGATATTTCCATGCTGAACTGAGTTGTTCTGGGTCAAATATGAAGGCAAACCCACTTTCCTTTCAGTCTTTTGCTGCAATTGGCAGAAACAAGCATATTTGCTCATTCGGCCTGAAAATGCTTTTAAGCGCATAAAAACTTACACTCTTGATTTCTGGCTAAATAAAAGCTGTTGCAATGATATTTCCATGCTGAACTGAGTTGTTCTGGGTCAAATATGAAGGCAAACCCACTTTCCTTTCAGTCTTTTGCTGCAATTGGCAGAAACAAGCATATTTGCTCATTCGGCCTGAAAATGCTTTTAAGCGCATAAAAACTTACACTCTTGATTTCTGGCTAAATAAAAGCTGTTGCAATGATATTTCCATGCTGAACTGAGTTGTTCTGGGTCAAATATGAAGGCAAACCCACTTTCCTTTCAGTCTTTTGCTGCAATTGGCAGAAACAAGCATATTTGCTCATTCGGCCTGAAAATGCTTTTAAGCGCATAAAAACTTACACTCTTGATTTCTGGCTAAATAAAAGCTGTTGCAATGATATTTCCATGCTGAACTGAGTTGTTCTGCGTCAAATATGAAGGCAAACCCACTTTCCTTTCAGTCTTTTGCTGCAATTGGCAGAAACAAGCATATTTGCTCATTCGGCCTGAAAATGCTTTTAAGCGCATAAAAACTTACACTCTTGATTTCTGGCTAAATAAAAGCTGTTGTAATGATATTTCCATGCTGAATTGAGTTATTCTGGGTCAAATAAGAAGGCAAACCCACTTTCCTTTCAGTATTTTGCTGCAATTGGCAGAAACAAGCATATTTGCTCATTCGGCCTGAAAATGCTTTTAAGCGCATAAAAACTTACACTCTTAATTTCTGGCTAAATAAAAGCTGTTGCAATGATATTTCCATGCTGAACTGAGTTGTTCTGGGTCAAATATGAAGGCAAACCCACTTTCCTTTCAGTCTTTTGCTGCAATTGGCAGAATTCAGCTCATTCGGCCTGAAAATGCTTTTAAGCGCATAAAAACTTACACTCTTGATTTCTGGCTAAATAAAAGCTGTTGCAATGATATTTCCATGCTGAACTGAGTTGTTCTGGGTCAAATATGAAGGCAAACCCACTTTCCTTTCAGTCTTTTGCTGCAATTGGCAGAAACAAGCATATTTGGTCATTCGGCCTGAAAATGCTTTAAAACGCATAAAAACTTACACTCTTGATTTCTGGCTAAATAAAAGCTGTTGCAATGATATTTCCATGCTGAACTGAGTTGTTCTGGGTCAAATATGAAGGCAAACCCACTTTCCTTTCAGTATTTTGCTGCAATTGGCAGAAACAAGCATATTTGCTCATTCGGCCTGAAAATGCTTTTAAGCGCATAAAAACTTACACTCTTGATTTCTGGCTAAATAAAAGCTGTTGCAATGATATTTCCATGCTGAACTGAGTTGTTCTGGGTCAAATATGAAGGCAAACCCACTTTCCTTTCAGTCTTTTGCTGCAATTGGCTGAAACAAGCATATTTGCTCATTCGGCCTGAAAATGCTTTTAAGCGCATAAAAACTTACACTCTTGATTTCTGGCTAAATAAAAGCTGTTGCAATGATATTTCCATGCTGAACTGAGTTGTTCTGGGTCAAATATGAAGGCAAACCCACTTTCCTTTCAGTATTTTGCTGCAATTGGCAGAAACAAGCATATTTGCTCATTCGGCCTGAAAATGCTTTTAAGCGCATAAAAACTTACACTCTTGATTTCTGGCTAAATAAAAGCTGTTGCAATGATATTTCCATGCTGAACTGAGTTGTTCTGGGTCAAATATGAAGGCAAACCCACTTTCCTTTCAGTCTTTTGCTGCAATTGGCAGAAATCAGCTTATTCGGCCTGAAAATGCTTTTAAGCGCATAAAAACTTACACTCTTGATTTCTGGCTAAATAAAAGCTGTTGCAATGATATTTCCATGCTGAACTGAGTTGTTCTGGGTCAAATATGAAGGCAAACCCACTTTCCTTTCAGTCTTTTGCTGCAATTGGCAGAAATCAGCTCATTCGGCCTGAAAATGCTTTTAAGCGCATAAAAACTTACACTCTTGATTTCTGGTAAATAAAAGCTGTTGCAATGATATTTCCATGCTGAACTGAGTTGTTCTGGGTCAAATATGAAGGCAAACCCACTTTCCTTTCAGTCTTTTTCTGCAATTGGCAGAAATCAGCTCATTCGGCCTGAAAATGCTTTTAAGCGCATAAAAACTTACACTCTTCATTTCTGGCTAAATAAAAGCTGTTGCAATGATATTTCCATGCTGAACTGAGTTGTTCTGGGTCAAATATGAAGGCAAACCCACTTTCCTTTCAATCTTTTGCTGCAATTGGCAGAAATCAGCTCATTCGGCCTGAAAATGCTTTTAAGCGCATAAAAACTTACACTCTTGATTTCTGGCTAAATAAAAGCTGTTGCAATGATATTTCCATGCTGAACTGAGTTGTTCTGGGTCAAATATGAAGGCAAACCCACTTTCCTTTCAATCTTTTGCTGCAATTGGCAGAAATCAGCTCATTCGGCCTGAAAATGCTTTTAAGCGCATAAAAACTTACACTCTTGATTTCTGGCTAAATAAAAGCTGTTGCAATGATATTTCCATGCTGAACTGAGTTGTTCTGGGTCAAATATGAAGGCAAACCCACTTTCCTTTCAGTCTTTTGCTGCAATTGGCAGAAATCAGCTCATTCGGCCTGAAAATGCTTTTAAGCGCATACAAACTTACACTCTTGATTTCTGGCTAAATAAAAGCTGTTGCAATGATATTTCCATGCTGAACTGAGTTGTTCTGGGTCAAATATGAAGGCAAACCCACTTTCCTTTCAGTCTTTTGCTGCAATTGGCAGAAATCAGCTCATTCGGCCTGAAAATGCTTTTAAGCGCATAAAAACTTACACTCTTGATTTCTGGCTAAATAAAAGCTGTTGCAATGATATTTCCATGCTGAACTGAGTTGTTCTGGGTCAAATATGATGGCAAACCCACTTTCCTTTCAGTATTTTGCTGCAATTGGCAGAAACAAGCATATTTGCTCATTCGGCCTGAAAATGCTTTTAAGCGCATAAAACTTACACTCTTGATTTCTGGCTAAATAAAAGCTGTTGCAATGATATTTCCATGCTGAACTTAGTTGTTCTGGGTCAAATATGAAGGCAAACCCACTCTCCTTTCAGTATTTTGCTGCAATTGGCAGAAACAAGCATATTTGCTCATTCGGCCTGAAAATGCTTTTAAGCGCATAAAAACTTACACTCTTGATTTCTGGCTAAATAAAAGCTGTTGCAATGATATTTCCATGCTGAACTGAGTTGTTCTGGGTCAAATATGAAGGCAAACCCACTTTCCTTTCAGTCTTTTGCTGCAATTGGCAGAAATCAGCTCATTCGGCCTGAAAATGCTTTTAAGCGCATACAAACTTACACTCTTGATTTCTGGCTAAATAAAAGCTGTTGCAATGATATTTCCATGCTGAACTGAGTTGTTCTGGGTCAAATATGAAGGCAAACCCACTTTCCTTTCAATCTATTGCTGCAATTGGCAGAAATCAGCTCATTCGGCCTGAAAATGCTTTTAAGCGCATAAAAACTTACACTCTTGATTTCTGGCTAAATAAAAGCTGTTGCAATGATATATCCATGCTGAATTGAGTTGTTCTGGGTCAAATATGAAGGCAAACCCACTTTCCTTTCAGTCTTTTGCTGCAATTGGCAGAAACAAGCATATTTGCTCATTCGGCCTGAAAATGCTTTTAAGCGCATAAAAACTTACACTCTTGATTTCTGGCTAAATAAAAGCTGTTGCAATGATATTTCCATGCTGAACTGAGTTGTTCTGGGTCAAATATGAAGGCAAACCCACTTTCCTTTCAGTCTTTTGCTGCAATTGGCAGAAACAAGCATATTTGCTCATTCGGCCTGAAAATGCTTTTAAGCGCATAAAAACTTACACTCTTGATTTCTGGCTAAATAAAAGCTGTTGCAATGATATTTCCATGCTGAACTGAGTTGTTCTGGGTCAAATATGAAGGCAAACCCACTTTCCTTTCAGTATTTTGCTGCAATTGGCAGAAACAAGCATATTTGCTCATTCGGCCTGAAAATGCTTTTAAGCGCATAAAAACTTACACTCTTGATTTCTGGCTAAATAAAAGCTGTTGCAATGATATTTCCATGCTGAACTGAGTTGTTCTGGGTCAAATATGAAGGCAAACCCACTTTCCTTTCAGTCTTTTGCTGCAATTGGCAGAAATCAGCTCATTCGGCCTGAAAATGCTTTTAAGCGCATAAAAACTTACACTCTTGATTTCTGGCTAAATAAAAGCTGTTGCAATGATATTTCCATGCTGAACTGAGTTGTTCTGGGTCAAATATGAAGGCAAACCCACTTTCCTTTCAGTATTTTGCTGCAATTGGCAGAAATCAGCTCATTCGGCCTGAAAATGCTTTTAAGCGCATAAAAACTTACACTCTTGATTTCTGGCTAAATAAAAGCTGTTGCAATGATATTTCCATGCTGAACTGAGTTGTTCTGGGTCAAATATGAAGGCAAACCCACTTTCCTTTCAGTCTTTTGCTGCAATTGGCAGAAATCAGCTCATTCGGCCTGAAAATGCTTTTAAGCGCATAAAAACTTACACTCTTGATTTCTGGCTAAATAAAAGCTGTTGCAATGATATTTCCATGCTGAATTGAGTTGTTCTGGGTCAAATAAGAAGGCAAACCCACTTTCCTTTCAGTATTTTGCTGCAATTGGCAGAAACAAGCATATTTGCTCATTCGGCCTGAAAATGCTTTTAAGCGCATAAAAACTTACACTCTTGATTTCTGGCTAAATAAAAGCTGTTGCAATGATATTTCCATGCTGAACTGAGTTGTTCTGGGTCAAATATGAAGGCAAACCCACTTTCCTTTCAGTCTTTTGCTGCAATTGGCAGAAATCAGCTTATTCGGCCTGAAAATGCTTTTAAGCGCATAAAAACTTACACTCTTGATTTCTGGCTAAATAAAAGCTGTTGCAATGATATTTCCATGCTGAACTGAGTTGTTCTGGGTCAAATATGAAGGCAAACCCACTTTCCTTTCAGTCTTTTGCTGCAATTGGCAGAAATCAGCTCATTCGGCCTGAAAATGCTTTTAAGCGCATAAAAACTTACACTCTTGATTTCTGGCTAAATAAAAGCTGTTGCAATGATATTTCCATGCTGAACTGAGTTGTTCTGGGTCCAATATGAAGGCAAACCCACTTTCCTTTCAGTCTTTTGCTGCAATTGGCAGAAATCAGCTCATTCGGCCTGAAAATGCTTTTAAGCGCATAAAAACTTACACTCTTGATTTCTGGCTAAATAAAAGCTGTTGCAATGATATTTCCATGCTGAACTGAGTTGTTCTTGGTCAAATAAGAAGGCAAACCCACTTTCCTTTCAGTATTTTGCTGCAATTGGCAGAAACAAGCATATTTGCTCATTCGGCCTGAAAATGCTTTTAAGCGCATAAAAACTTACACTCTTGATTTCTGGCTAAATAAAAGCTGTTGCAATGATATTTCCATGCTGAACTGAGTTGTTCTGGGTCAAATATGAAGGCAAACCCACTTTCCTTTCAGTATTTTGCTGCAATTGGCAGAAACAAGCATATTTGCTCATTCGGCCTGAAAATGCTTTTAAGCGCATAAAAACTTACACTCTTGATTTCTGGCTAAATAAAAGCTGTTGCAATGATATTTCCATGCTGAACTGAGTTGTTCTGGGTTAAATATGAAGGCAAACCCACTTTCCTTTCAGTCTTTTGCTGCAATTGGCAGAAATCAGCTCATTCGGCCTGAAAATGCTTTTAAGCGCATAAAAACTTACACTCTTGATTTCTGGCTAAATAAAAGCTGTTGCAATGATATTTCCATGCTGAACTGAGTTGTTCTGGGTCCAATATGAAGGCAAACCCACTTTCCTTTCAGTCTTTTGCTGCAATTGGCAGAAATCAGCTCATTCGGCCTGAAAATGCTTTTAAGCGCATAAAAACTTATACTCTTGATTTCTGGCTAAATAAAAGCTGTTGCAATGATATTTCCATGCTGAATTGAGTTGTTCTGGGTCAAATAAGAAGGCAAACCCACTTTCCTTTCAGTATTTTGCTGCAATTGGCAGAAACAAGCATATTTGCTCATTCGGCCTGAAAATGCTTTTAAGCGCATAAAAACTTACACTCTTGATTTCTGGCTAAATAAAAGCTGTTGCAATGATATTTCCATGTTGAACTGAGTTGTTCTGGGTCAAATATGAAGGCAAACCCACTTTCCTTTCAGTCTTTTGCTGCAATTGGCAGAAATCAGCTTATTCGGCCTGAAAATGCTTTTAAGCGCATAAAAACTTACACTCTTGATTTCTGGCTAAATAAAAGCTGTTGCAATGATATTTCCATGCTGAACTGAGTTGTTCTGGGTCAAATATGAAGGCAAACCCACTTTCCTTTCAGTATTTTGCTGCAATTGGCAGAAACAAGCATATTTGCTCATTCGGCCTGAAAATGCTTTTAAGCGCATAAAAACTTACACTCTTGATTTCTGGCTAAATAAAAGCTGTTGCAATGATATTTCCATGCTGAACTGAGTTGTTCTGGGTCAAATATGAAGGCAAACCCACTTTCCTTTCAGTATTTTGCTGCAATTGGCAGAAACAAGCATATTTGCTCATTCGGCCTGAAAATGCTTTTAAGCGCATAAAAACTTACACTCTTGATTTCTGGCTAAATAAAAGCTGTTGCAATGATATTTCCATGCTGAACTGAGTTGTTCTGGGTCAAATATGAAGGCAAACCCACTTTCCTTTCAGTATTTTGCTGCAATTGGCAGAAATCAGCTCATTCGGCCTGAAAATGCTTTTAAGCGCATAAAAACTTACACTCTTGATTTCTGGCTAAATAAAAGCTGTTGCAATGATATTTCCATGCTGAACTGAGTTGTTCTGGGTCAAATATGAAGGCAAACCCACTTTCCTTTCAGTCTTTTGCTGCAATTGGCAGAAATCAGCTCATTCGGCCTGAAAATGCTTTTAAGCGCATAAAAACTTACACTCTTGATTTCTGGCTAAATAAAAGCTGTTGCAATGATATTTCCATGCTGAACTGAGTTGTTCTGGGTCCAATATGAAGGCAAACCCACTTTCCTTTCAGTCTTTTGCTGCAATTGGCAGAAATCAGCTCATTCGGCCTGAAAATGCTTTTAAGCGCATAAAAACTTATACTCTTGATTTCTGGCTAAATAAAAGCTGTTGCAATGATATTTCCATGCTGAATTGAGTTGTTCTGGGTCAAATAAGAAGGCAAACCCACTTTCCTTTCAGTATTTTGCTGCAATTGGCAGAAACAAGCATATTTGCTCATTCGGCCTGAAAATGCTTTTAAGCGCATAAAAACTTACACTCTTGATTTCTGGCTAAATAAAAGCTGTTGCAATGATATTTCCATGCTGAACTGAGTTGTTCTGGGTCAAATATGAAGGCAAACCCACTTTCCTTTCAGTCTTTTGCTGCAATTGGCAGAAATCAGCTTATTCGGCCTGAAAATGCTTTTAAGCGCATAAAAACTTACACTCTTGATTTCTGGCTAAATAAAAGCTGTTGCAATGATATTTCCATGCTGAACTGAGTTGTTCTGGGTCAAATATGAAGGCAAACCCACTTTCCTTTCAGTATTTTGCTGCAATTGGCAGAAACAAGCATATTTGCTCATTCGGCCTGAAAATGCTTTTAAGCGCATAAAAACTTACACTCTTGATTTCTGGCTAAATAAAAGCTGTTGCAATGATATTTCCATGCTGAACTGAGTTGTTCTGGGTCAAATATGAAGGCAAACCCACTTTCCTTTCAGTATTTTGCTGCAATTGGCAGAAACAAGCATATTTGCTCATTCGGCCTGAAAATGCTTTTAAGCGCATAAAAACTTACACTCTTGATTTCTGGCTAAATAAAAGCTGTTGCAATGATATTTCCATGCTGAACTGAGTTGTTCTGGGTCAAATATGAAGGCAAACCCACTTTCCTTTCAGTCTTTTGCTGCAATTGGCAGAAATCAGCATATTTGCTCATTCGGCCTGAAAATGCTTTTAAGCGCATAAAAACTTACACTCTTGATTTCTGGCTAAATAAAAGCTGTTGCAATGATATTTCCATGCTGAACTGAGTTGTTCTGGGTCAAATATGAAGGCAAACCCACTTTCCTTTCAGTCTTTTGCTGCAATTGGCAGAAATCAGCTCATTCGGCCTGAAAATGCTTTTAAGCGCATAAAAACTTACACTCTTGATTTCTGGCTAAATAAAAGCTGTTGCAATGATATTTCCATGCTGAACTGAGTTGTTCTGGGTCAAATATGAAGGCAAACCCACTTTCCTTTCAGTATTTTGCTGCAATTGGCAGAAACAAGCATATTTGCTCATTCGGCCTGAAAATGCTTTTAAGCGCATAAAAACTTACACTCTTGATTTCTGGCTAAATAAAAGCTGTTGCAATGATATTTCCATGCTGAACTGAGTTGTTCTGGGTCAAATATGAAGGCACACCCACTTTCCTTTCAGTCTTTTGCTGCAATTGGCAGACATTAGCTCATTCGGCCTGAAAATGCTTTTAAGCGCATAAAAACTTACACTCTTGATTTCTGGCTAAATAAAAGCTGTTGCAATGATATTTCCATGCTGAACTGAGTTGTTCTGGGTCAAATATGAAGGCAAACCCACTTTCCTTTCAGTATTTTGCTGCAATTGGCAGAAACAAGCATATTTGCTCATTCGGCCTGAAAATGCTTTTAAGCGCATAAAACTTACACTCTTGATTTCTGGCTAAATAAAAGCTGTTGCAATGATATTTCCATGCTGAACTGAGTTATTCTGGGTCAAATATGAAGGCAAACCCACTTTCCTTTCAGTATTTTGCTGCAATTGGCAGAAACAAGCATATTTGCTCATTCGGCCTGAAAATGCTTTTAAGCGCATAAAAACTTACACTCTTGATTTCTGGCTAAATAAAAGCTGTTGCAATGATATTTCCATGCTGAACTGAGTTATTCTGGGTCAAATATGAAGGCAAACCCACTTTCCTTTCAGTATTTTGCTGCAATTGGTAGAAATCAGCTCATTCGGCCTGAAAATGCTTTTAAGCGCATAAAAACTTACACTCTTGATTTCTGGCTAAATAAAAGCTGTTGCAATGATATTTCCATGCTGAACTGAGTTGTTCTGGGTCAAATATGAAGGCAAACCCACTTTCCTTTCAGTCTTTTGCTGCAATTGGCAGAAATCAGCTCATTCGGCCTGAAAATGCTTTTAAGCGCATAAAAACTTACACTCTTGATTTCTGGCTAAATAAAAGCTGTTGCAATGATATTTCCATGCTGAACTGAGTTGTTCTGGGTCAAATATGAAGGCAAACCCACTTTCCTTTCAGTCCTTTGCTGCAATTGGCAGAAATCAGCTCATTCGGCCTGAAAATGCTTTTAAGCGCATAAAAACTTACACTCTTGATTTCTGGCTAAATAAAAGCTGTTGCAATGATATTTCCATGCTGAATTGAGTTGTTCTGGGTCAAATAAGAAGGCAAACCCACTTTCCTTTCAGTATTTTGCTGCAATTGGCAGAAACAAGCATATTTGCTCATTCGGCCTGAAAATGCTTTTAAGCGCATAAAAACTTACACTCTTGATTTCTGGCTAAATAAAAGCTGTTGCAATGATATTTCCATGCTGAACTGAGTTGTTCTGGGTCAAATATGAAGGCAAACCCACTTTCCTTTCAGTATTTTGCTGCAATTGGCAGAAATCAGCTCATTCGGCCTGAAAATGCTTTTAAGCGCATAAAAACTTACACTCTTGATTTCTGGCTAAATAAAAGCTGTTGCAATGATATTTCCATGCTGAACTGAGTTGTTCTGGGTCAAATATGAAGGCAAACCCACTTTCCTTTCAGTCTTTTGCTGCAATTGGCAGAAACAAGCATATTTGCTCATTCGGCCTGAAAATGCTTTTAAGCGCATAAAAACTTACACTCTTGATTTCTGGCTAAATAAAAGCTGTTGCAATGATATTTCCATGCTGAACTGAGTTGTTCTGGGTCCAATATGAAGGCAAACCCACTTTCCTTTCAGTATTTTGCTGCAATTGGCAGAAACAAGCATATTTGCTCATTCGGCCTGAAAATGCTTTTAAGCGCATAAAAACTTACACTCTTGATTTCTGGCTAAATAAAAGCTGTTGCAATGATATTTCCATGCTGAACTGAGTTGTTCTGGGTCAAATATGAAGGCACACCCACTTTCCTTTCAGTCTTTTGCTGCAATTGGCAGACATTAGCTCATTCGGCCTGAAAATGCTTTTAAGCGCATAAAAACTTACACTCTTGATTTCTGGCTAAATAAAAGCTGTTGCAATGATATTTCCATGCTGAACTGAGTTGTTCTGGGTCAAATATGAAGGCAAACCCACTTTCCTTTCAGTATTTTGCTGCAATTGGCAGAAACAAGCATATTTGCTCATTCGGCCTGAAAATGCTTTTAAGCGCATAAAACTTACACTCTTGATTTCTGGCTAAATAAAAGCTGTTGCAATGATATTTCCATGCTGAACTGAGTTGTTCTGGGTCAAATAAGAAGGCAAACCCACTTTCCTTTCAGTATTTTGCTGCAATTGGCAGAAACAAGCATATTTGCTCATTCGGCCTGAAAATGCTTTTAAGCGCATAAAAACTTACACGCTTGATTTCTGGCTAAATAAAAGCTGTTGCATTGATATTTCCATGCTGAACTGAGTTGTTCTGGGTCAAATATGAAGGCAAACCCACTTTCCTTTCAGTATTTTGCTGCAATTGGCAGAATTCAGCTCATTCGGCCTGAAAATGCTTTTAAGCGCATAAAAACTTACACTCTTGATTTCTGGCTAAATAAAAGCTGTTGCAATGATATTTCCATGCTGAACTGAGTTGTTCTGGGTCAAATATGAAGGCAAACCCACTTTCCTTTCAGTCTTTTGCTGCAATTGGCAGAAACAAGCATATTTGGTTATTCGGCCTGAAAATGCTTTAAAACGCATAAAAACTTACACTCTTGATTTCTGGCTAAATAACAGCTGTTGCAATGATATTTCCATGCTGAACTGAGTTGTTCTGGGTCAAATATGAAGGCAAACCCACTTTCCTTTCAGTATTTTGCTGCAATTGGCAGAAACAAGCATATTTGCTCATTCGGCCTGAAAATGCTTTTAAGCGCATAAAAACTTACACTCTTGATTTCTGGCTAAATAAAAGCTGTTGCAATGATATTTCCATGCTGAACTGAGTTGTTCTGGGTCAAATATGAAGGCAAACCCACTTTCCTTTCAGTATTTTGCTGCAATTGGCAGAAACAAGCATATTTGCTCATTCGGCCTGAAAATGCTTTTAAGCGCATAAAAACTTACACTCTTGATTTCTGGCTAAATAAAAGCTGTTGCAATGATATTTCCATGCTGAACTGAGTTGTTCTGGGTCAAATATGAAGGCAAACCCACTTTCCTTTCAGTATTTTACTGCAATTGGCAGAAACAAGCATATTTGCTCATTCGGCCTGAAAATGCTTTTAAGCGCATAAAAACTTACACTCTTGATTTCTGGCTAAATAAAAGTTGTTGCAATGATATTTCCATGCTGAACTGAGTTATTCTGGGTCAAATATGAAGGCAAACCCACTTTCCTTTCAGTATTTTGCTGCAATTTGTAGAAATCAGCTCATTCGGCCTGAAAATGCTTTTAAGCGCATAAAAACTTACACTCTTGATTTCTGGCTAAATAAAAGCTGTTGCAATGATATTTCCATGCTGAACTGAGTTGTTCTGGGTCAAATATGAAGGTAAACCCACTTTCCTTTCAGTATGTTGCTGCAATTGGCAGAAATCAGCTCATTCGGCCTGAAAATGCTTTTAAGCGCATAAAAACTTACACTCTTGATTTCTGGCTAAATAAAAGCTGTTGCAATGATATTTCCATGCTGAACTGAGTTGTTCTGGCTCAAATATGAAGGCAAACCCACTTTCCTTTCAGTCTTTTGCTGCAATTGGCAGAAATCAGCTCATTCGGCCTGAAAATGCTTTTAAGCGCATAAAAACTTACACTCTTGATTTCTGGCTAAATAAAAGCTGTTGCAATGATATTTCCATGCTGAACTGAGTTGTTCTGGGTCAAATATGAAGGCAAACCCACTTTCCTTTCAGTATTTTGCTGCAATTGGCAGAAACAAGCATATTTGCTCATTCGGCCTGAAAATGCTTTTAAGCGCATAAAAACTTACACTCTTGATTTTTGGCTAAATAAAAGCTGTTGCAATGATATTTCCATGCTGAACTGAGTTGTTCTGGGTCAAATATGAAGGCAAACCCACTTTCCTTTCAGTATTTTGCTGCAATTGGCAGAAACAAGCATATTTGCTCATTCGGCCTGAAAATGCTTTTAAGCGCATAAAAACTTACACTCTTGATTTCTGGCTAAATAAAAGCTGTTGCAATGATATTTCCATGCTGAACTGAGTTGTTCTGGGTCAAATATGAAGGCAAACCCACTTTCCTTTCAGTCTTTTGCTGCAATTGGCAGAAATCAGCTCATTCGGCCTGAAAATGCTTTTAAGCGCATAAAAACTTACACGCTTGATTTCTGGCTAAATAAAAGCTGTTGCAATGATATTTCCATGCTGAACTGAGTTGTTCTGGGTCAAATATGAAGGCAAACCCACTTTCCTTTCAATCTTTTGCTGCAATTGGCAGAAATCAGCTCATTCGGCCTGAAAATGCTTTTAAGCGCATAAAAACTTACACTCTTGATTTCTGGCTAAATAAAAGCTGTTGCAATGATATTTCCATGCTGAACTGAGTTGTTCTGGGTCAAATATGAAGGCAAACCCACTTTCCTTTTAGTCTTTTGCTGCAATTGGCAGAAATCAGCTCATTCGGCCTGAAAATGCTTTTAAGCGCATAAAAACTTACACTCTTGATTTCTGGCTAAATAAAAGCTGTTGCAATGATATTTCCATGCTGAACTGAGTTGTTCTGGGTCAAATATGAAGGCAAACCCACTTTCCTTTCAGTCTTTTGCTGCAATTGGCAGAAACAAGCATATTTGCTCATTCGGCCTGAAAATGCTTTTAAGCGCATAAAAACTTACACTCTTGATTTCTGGCTAAATAAAAGCTGTTGCAATGATATTTCCATGCTGAACTGAGTTGTTCTGGGTCAAATATGAAGGCAAACCCACTTTCCTTTCAGTCTTTTGCTGCAATTGGCAGAAATCAGCTCATTCGGCCTGAAAATGCTTTTAAGCGCATAAAAACTTACACTCTTGATTTCTGGCTAAATAAAAGCTGTTGCAATGATATTTCCATGCTGAACTGAGTTGTTCTGGGTCAAATATGAAGGCAAACCCACTTTCCTTTCAGTATTTTGCTGCAATTGGCAGAAATCAGCTCATTCGGCCTGAAAATGCTTTTAAGCGCATAAAAACTTACACTCTTGATTTCTGGCTAAATAAAAGCTGTTGCAATGATATTTCCATGCTGAACTGAGTTGTTCTGGGTCAAATATGAAGGCAAACCCACTTTCCTTTCAGTCTTTTGCTGCAATTGGCAGAAACAAGCATATTTGCTCATTCGGCCTGAAAATGCTTTTAAGCGAATAAAAACTTACACTCTTGATTTCTGGCTAAATAAAAGCTGTTGCAATGATATTTCCATGCTGAACTGAGTTGTTCTGGGTCAAATATGAAGGCAAACCCACTTTCCTTTCAGTCTTTTGCTGCAATTGGCAGAAACAAGCATATTTGCTCATTCGGCCTGAAAATGCTTTTAAGCGCATAAAAACTTACACTCTTGATTTCTGGCTAAATAAAAGCTGTTGCAATGATATTTCCATGCTGAACTGAGTTGTTCTGGGTCAAATATGAAGGCAAACCCACTTTCCTTTCAGTCTTTTGCTGCAATTGGCAGAAATCAGCTCATTCAGCCTGAAAATGCTTTTAAGCGCATAAAAACTTACACTCTTGATTTCTGGCTAAATAAAAGCTGTTGCAATGATATTTCCATGCTGAACTGAGTTGTTCTGGGTCAAATATGAAGGCAAACCCACTTTCCTTTCAGTATTTTGCTGCAATTGGCAGAAATCAGCTCATTCGGCCTGAAAATGCTTTTAAGCGCATAAAAACTTACACTCTTGATTTCTGGCTAAATAAAAGCTGTTGCAATGATATTTCCATGCTGAACTGAGTTGTTCTGGGTCAAATATGAAGGCAAACCCACTTTCCTTTCAGTCTTTTGCTGCAATTGGCAGAAACAAGCATATTTGCTCATTCGGCCTGAAAATGCTTTTAAGCGCATAAAAACTTACACTCTTGATTTCTGGCTAAATAAAAGCTGTTGCAATGATATTTCCATGCTGAACTGAGTTGTTCTGGGTCAAATATGAAGGCACACCCACTTTCCTTTCAGTCTTTTGCTGCAATTGGCAGACATCAGCTCATTCGGCCTGAAAATGCTTTTAAGCGCATAAAAACTTACACTCTTGATTTCTGGCTAAATAAAAGCTGTTGCAATGATATTTCCATGCTGAACTGAGTTGTTCTGGGTCAAATATGAAGGCAAACCCACTTTCCTTTCAGTCTTTTGCTGCAATTGGCAGAAACAAGCATATTTGCTCATTCGGCCTGAAAATGCTTTTAAGCGCATAAAAACTTACACTCTTGATTTCTGGCTAAATAAAAGCTGTTGCAATGATATTTCCATGCTGAACTGAGTTGTTCTGGGTCAAATATGAAGGCACACCCACTTTCCTTTCAGTCTTTTGCTGCAATTGGCAGACATCAGCTCATTCGGCCTGAAAATGCTTTTAAGCGCATAAAAACTTACACTCTTGATTTCTGGCTAAATAAAAGCTGTTGCAATGATATTTCCATGCTGAACTGAGTTGTTCTGGGTCAAATATGAAGGCAAACCCACTTTCCTTTCAGTATTTTGCTGCAATTGGCAGAAACAAGCATATTTGCTCATTCGGCCTGAAAATGCTTTTAAGCGCATAAAAACTTACACTCTTGATTTCTGGCTAAATAAAAGCTGTTGCAATGATATTTCCATGCTGAACTGAGTTGTTCTGGGTCAAATATGAAGGCAAACCCACTTTCCTTTCAGTCTTTTGCTGCAATTGGCAGAAATCAGCTCATTCGGCCTGAAAATGCTTTTAAGCGCATAAAAACTTACACTCTTGATTTCTGGCTAAATAAAAGCTGTTGCAATGATATTTCCATGCTGAACTGAGTTGTTCTGGGTCAAATATGAAGGCAAACCCACTTTCCTTTCAGTCCTTTGCTGCAATTGGCAGAAATCAGCTCATTCGGCCTGAAAATGCTTTTAAGCGCATAAAAACTTACACTCTTGATTTCTGGCTAAATAAAAGCTGTTGCAATGATATTTCCATGCTGAATTGAGTTGTTCTGGGTCAAATAAGAAGGCAAACCCACTTTCCTTTCAGTATTTTGCTGCAATTGGCAGAAACAAGCATATTTGCTCATTCGGCCTGAAAATGCTTTTAAGCGCATAAAAACTTACACTCTTGATTTCTGGCTAAATAAAAGCTGTTGCAATGATATTTCCATGCTGAACTGAGTTGTTCTGGGTCAAATATGAAGGCAAACCCACTTTCCTTTCAGTATTTTGCTGCAATTGGCAGAAATCAGCTCATTCGGCCTGAAAATGCTTTTAAGCGCATAAAAACTTACACTCTTGATTTCTGGCTAAATAAAAGCTGTTGCAATGATATTTCCATGCTGAACTGAGTTGTTCTGGGTCAAATATGAAGGCAAACCCACTTTCCTTTCAGTCTTTTGCTGCAATTGGCAGAAACAAGCATATTTGCTCATTCGGCCTGAAAATGCTTTTAAGCGCATAAAAACTTACACTCTTGATTTCTGGCTAAATAAAAGCTGTTGCAATGATATTTCCATGCTGAACTGAGTTGTTCTGGGTCCAATATGAAGGCAAACCCACTTTCCTTTCAGTATTTTGCTGCAATTGGCAGAAACAAGCATATTTGCTCATTCGGCCTGAAAATGCTTTTAAGCGCATAAAAACTTACACTCTTGATTTCTGGCTAAATAAAAGCTGTTGCAATGATATTTCCATGCTGAACTGAGTTGTTCTGGGTCAAATATGAAGGCACACCCACTTTCCTTTCAGTCTTTTGCTGCAATTGGCAGACATTAGCTCATTCGGCCTGAAAATGCTTTTAAGCGCATAAAAACTTACACTCTTGATTTCTGGCTAAATAAAAGCTGTTGCAATGATATTTCCATGCTGAACTGAGTTGTTCTGGGTCAAATATGAAGGCAAACCCACTTTCCTTTCAGTATTTTGCTGCAATTGGCAGAAACAAGCATATTTGCTCATTCGGCCTGAAAATGCTTTTAAGCGCATAAAACTTACACTCTTGATTTCTGGCTAAATAAAAGCTGTTGCAATGATATTTCCATGCTGAACTGAGTTGTTCTGGGTCAAATAAGAAGGCAAACCCACTTTCCTTTCAGTATTTTGCTGCAATTGGCAGAAACAAGCATATTTGCTCATTCGGCCTGAAAATGCTTTTAAGCGCATAAAAACTTACACGCTTGATTTCTGGCTAAATAAAAGCTGTTGCATTGATATTTCCATGCTGAACTGAGTTGTTCTGGGTCAAATATGAAGGCAAACCCACTTTCCTTTCAGTCTTTTGCTGCAATTGGCAGAAACAAGCATATTTGCTCATTCGGCCTGAAAATGCTTTTAAGCGCATAAAAACTTACACTCTTGATTTCTGGCTAAATAAAAGCTGTTGTAATGATATTTCCATGCTGAATTGAGTTATTCTGGGTTAAATAAGAAGGCAAACCCACTTTCCTTTCAGTATTTTGCTGCAATTGGCAGAATTCAGCTCATTCGGCCTGAAAATGCTTTTAAGCGCATAAAAACTTACACTCTTGATTTCTGGCTAAATAAAAGCTGTTGCAATGATATTTCCATGCTGAACTGAGTTGTTCTGGGTCAAATATGAAGGCAAACCCACTTTCCTTTCAGTCTTTTGCTGCAATTGGCAGAAACAAGCATATTTGGTCATTCGGCCTGAAAATGCTTTAAAACGCATAAAAACTTACACTCTTGATTTCTGGCTAAATAACAGCTGTTGCAATGATATTTCCATGCTGAACTGAGTTGTTCTGGGTCAAATATGAAGGCAAACCCACTTTCCTTTCAGTATTTTGCTGCAATTGGCAGAAACAAGCATATTTGCTCATTCGGCCTGAAAATGCTTTTAAGCGCATAAAAACTTACACTCTTGATTTCTGGCTAAATAAAAGCTGTTGCAATGATATTTCCATGCTGAACTGAGTTGTTCTGGGTCAAATATGAAGGCAAACCCACTTTCCTTTCAGTATTTTGCTGCAATTGGCAGAAACAAGCATATTTGCTCATTCGGCCTGAAAATGCTTTTAAGCGCATAAAAACTTACACTCTTGATTTCTGGCTAAATAAAAGCTGTTGCAATGATATTTCCATGCTGAACTGAGTTGTTCTGGGTCAAATATGAAGGCAAACCCACTTTCCTTTCAGTATTTTACTGCAATTGGCAGAAACAAGCATATTTGCTCATTCGGCCTGAAAATGCTTTTAAGCGCATAAAAACTTACACTCTTGATTTCTGGCTAAATAAAAGTTGTTGCAATGATATTTCCATGCTGAACTGAGTTATTCTGGGTCAAATATGAAGGCAAACCCACTTTCCTTTCAGTATTTTGCTGCAATTTGTAGAAATCAGCTCATTCGGCCTGAAAATGCTTTTAAGCGCATAAAAACTTACACTCTTGATTTCTGGCTAAATAAAAGCTGTTGCAATGATATTTCCATGCTGAACTGAGTTGTTCTGGGTCAAATATGAAGGTAAACCCACTTTCCTTTCAGTATGTTGCTGCAATTGGCAGAAATCAGCTCATTCGGCCTGAAAATGCTTTTAAGCGCATAAAAACTTACACTCTTGATTTCTGGCTAAATAAAAGCTGTTGCAATGATATTTCCATGCTTAACTGAGTTGTTCTGGGTCAAATATGAAGGCAAACCCACTTTCCTTTCAGTCTTTTGCTGCAATTGGCAGAAATCAGCTCATTCGGCCTGAAAATGCTTTTAAGCGCATAAAAACTTACACTCTTGATTTCTGGCTAAATAAAAGCTGTTGCAATGATATTTCCATGCTGAACTGAGTTGTTCTGGGTCAAATATGAAGGCAAACCCACTTTCCTTTCAGTATTTTGCTGCAATTGGCAGAAACAAGCATATTTGCTCATTCGGCCTGAAAATGCTTTTAAGCGCATAAAAACTTACACTCTTGATTTCTGGCTAAATAAAAGTTGTTGCAATGATATTTCCATGCTGAACTGAGTTATTCTGGGTCAAATATGAAGGCAAACCCACTTTCCTTTCAGTATTTTGCTGCAATTTGTAGAAATCAGCTCATTCGGCCTGAAAATGCTTTTAAGCGCATAAAAACTTACACTCTTGATTTCTGGCTAAATAAAAGCTGTTGCAATGATATTTCCATGCTGAACTGAGTTGTTCTGGGTCAAATATGAAGGCAAACCCACTTTCCTTTCAGTATGTTGCTGCAATTGGCAGAAATCAGCTCATTCGGCCTTAAAATGCTTTTAAGCGCATAAAAACTTACACTCTTGATTTCTGGCTAAATAAAAGCTGTTGCAATGATATTTCCATGCTGAACTGAGTTGTTCTGGGTCAAATATGAAGGCAAACCCACTTTCCTTTCAGTCTTTTGCTGCAATTGGCAGAAATCAGCTCATTCGGCCTGAAAATGCTTTTAAGCGCATAAAAACTTACACTCTTGATTTCTGGCTAAATAAAAGCTGTTGCAATGATATTTCCATGCTGAACTGAGTTGTTCTGGGTCAAATATGAAGGCAAACCCACTTTCCTTTCAGTATTTTGCTGCAATTGGCAGAAATCAGCTCATTCGGCCTGAAAATGCTTTTAAGCGCATAAAAACTTAAACTCTTGATTTCTGGCTAAATAAAAGCTGTTGCAATGATATTTCCATGCTGAACTGAGTTGTTCTGGGTCAAATATGAAGGCAAACCCACTTTCCTTTCAGTATTTTGCTGCAATTGGCAGAAACAAGCATATTTGCTCATTCGGCCTGAAAATGCTTTTAAGCGCATAAAAACTTACACTCTTGATTTTTGGCTAAATAAAAGCTGTTGCAATGATATTTCCATGCTGAACTGAGTTGTTCTGGGTCAAATATGAAGGCAAACCCACTTTTCTTTCAGTATTTTGCTGCAATTGGCAGAAACAAGCATATTTGCTCATTCGGCCTGAAAATGCTTTTAAGCGCATAAAAACTTACACTCTTGATTTCTGGCTAAATAAAAGCTGTTGCAATGATATTTCCATGCTGAACTGAGTTGTTCTGGGTCAAATATGAAGGCAAACCCACTTTCCTTTCAGTCTTTTGCTGCAATTGGCAGAAATCAGCTCATTCGGCCTGAAAATGCTTTTAAGCGCATAAAAACTTACACGCTTGATTTCTGGCTAAATAAAAGCTGTTGCAATGATATTTCCATGCTGAACTGAGTTGTTCTGGGTCAAATATGAAGGCAAACCCACTTTCCTTTCAATCTTTTGCTGCAATTGGCAGAAATCAGCTCATTCGGCCTGAAAATGCTTTTAAGCGCATAAAAACTTACACTCTTGATTTCTGGCTAAATAAAAGCTGTTGCAATGATATTTCCATGCTGAACTGAGTTGTTCTGGGTCAAATATGAAGGCAAACCCACTTTCCTTTCAATCTTTTGCTGCAATTGGCAGAAATCAGCTCATTCGGCCTGAAAATGCTTTTAAGCGCATAAAAACTTACACTCTTGATTTCTGGCTAAATAAAAGCTGTTGCAATGATATTTCCATGCTGAACTGAGTTGTTCTGGGTCAAATATGAAGGCAAACCCACTTTCCTTTCAGTATTTTGCTGCAATTGGCAGAAATCAGCTCATTCAGCCTGAAAATGCTTTTAAGCGCATAAAAACTTACACTCTTGATTTCTGGCTAAATAAAAGCTGTTGCAATGATATTTCCATGCTGAACTGAGTTGTTCTGGGTCAAATATGAAGGCAAACCCACTTTCCTTTCAGTCTTTTGCTGCAATTGGCAGAAACAAGCATATTTGCTCATTCGGCCTGAAAATGCTTTTAAGCGAATAAAAACTTACACTCTTGATTTCTGGCTAAATAAAAGCTGTTGCAATGATATTTCCATGCTGAACTGAGTTGTTCTGGGTCAAATATGAAGGCAAACCCACTTTCCTTTCAGTCTTTTGCTGCAATTGGCAGAAACAAGCATATTTGCTCATTCGGCCTGAAAATGCTTTTAAGCGCATAAAAACTTACACTCTTGATTTCTGGCTAAATAAAAGCTGTTGCAATGATATTTCCATGCTGAACTGAGTTGTTCTGGGTCAAATATGAAGGCAAACCCACTTTCCTTTCAGTCTTTTGCTGCAATTGGCAGAAATCAGCTCATTCAGCCTGAAAATGCTTTTAAGCGCATAAAAACTTACACTCTTGATTTCTGGCTAAATAAAAGCTGTTGCAATGATATTTCCATGCTGAACTGAGTTGTTCTGGGTCAAATATGAAGGCAAACCCACTTTCCTTTCAGTATTTTGCTGCAATTGGCAGAAATCAGCTCATTCGGCCTGAAAATGCTTTTAAGCGCATAAAAACTTACACTCTTGATTTCTGGCTAAATAAAAGCTGTTGCAATGATATTTCCATGCTGAACTGAGTTGTTCTGGGTCAAATATGAAGGCAAACCCACTTTCCTTTCAGTCTTTTGCTGCAATTGGCAGAAACAAGCATATTTGCTCATTCGGCCTGAAAATGCTTTTAAGCGCATAAAAACTTACACTCTTGATTTCTGGCTAAATAAAAGCTGTTGCAATGATATTTCCATGCTGAACTGAGTTGTTCTGGGTCAAATATGAAGGCACACCCACTTTCCTTTCAGTCTTTTGCTGCAATTGGCAGACATCAGCTCATTCGGCCTGAAAATGCTTTTAAGCGCATAAAAACTTACACTCTTGATTTCTGGCTAAATAAAAGCTGTTGCAATGATATTTCCATGCTGAACTGAGTTGTTCTGGGTCAAATATGAAGGCAAACCCACTTTCCTTTCAGTATTTTGCTGCAATTGGCAGAAACAAGCATATTTGCTCATTCGGCCTGAAAATGCTTTTAAGCGCATAAAACTTACACTCTTGATTTCTGGCTAAATAAAAGCTGTTGCAATGATATTTCCATGCTGAACTGAGTTGTTCTGGGTCAAATAAGAAGGCAAACCCACTTTCCTTTCAGTATTTTGCTGCAATTGGCAGAAACAAGCATATTTGCTCATTCGGCCTGAAAATGCTTTTAAGCGCATAAAAACTTACACTCTTAATTTCTGGCTAAATAAAAGCTGTTGCAATGATATTTCCATGCTGAACTGAGTTGTTCTGGGTCAAATATGAAGGCAAACCCACTTTCCTTTCAGTCTTTTGCTGCAATTGGCAGAATTCAGCTCATTCGGCCTGAAAATGCTTTTAAGCGCATAAAAACTTACACTCTTGATTTCTGGCTAAATAAAAGCTGTTGCAATGATATTTCCATGCTGAACTGAGTTGTTCTGGGTCAAATATGAAGGCAAACCCACTTTCCTTTCAGTCTTTTGCTGCAATTGGCAGAAACAAGCATATTTGGTCATTCGGCCTGAAAATACTTTAAAACGCATAAAAACTTACACTCTTGATTTCTGGCTAAATAACAGCTGTTGCAATGATATTTCCATGCTGAACTGAGTTGTTCTGGGTCAAATATGAAGGCAAACCCACTTTCCTTTCAGTATTTTGCTGCAATTGGCAGAAACAAGCATATTTGCTCATTCGGCCTGAAAATGCTTTTAAGCGCATAAAAACTTACACTCTTGATTTCTGGCTAAATAAAAGCTGTTGCAATGATATTTCCATGCTGAACTGAGTTGTTCTGGGTCAAATATGAAGGCAAACCCACTTTCCTTTCAGTCTTTTGCTGCAATTGGCAGAAATCAGCTCATTCGGCCTGAAAATGCTTTTAAGCGCATAAAAACTTACACTCTTGATTTCTGGCTAAATAAAAGCTGTTGCAATGATATTTCCATGCTGAACTGAGTTGTTCTGGGTCAAATATGAAGGCAAACCCACTTTCCTTTCAGTATTTTGCTGCAATTGGCAGAAACAAGCATATTTGCTCATTCCGCCTGAAAATGCTTTTAAGCGCATAAAAACTTACACTCTTGATTTCTGGCTAAATAAAAGCTGTTGCAATGATATTTCCATGCTGAACTGAGTTGTTCTGGGTCAAATATGAAGGCAAACCCACTTTCCTTTCAGTATTTTGCTGCAATTGGCAGAAACAAGCATATTTGCTCATTTGGCCTGAAAATGCTTTTAAGCGCATAAAAACTTACACTCTTGATTTCTGGCTAAATAAAAGCTGTTGCAATGATATTTCCATGCTGAACTGAGTTGTTCTGGGTCAAATATGAAGGCAAACCCACTTTCCTTTCAGTCTTTTGCTGCAATTGGCAGAAATCAGCTCATTCGGCCTGAAAATGCTTTTAAGCGCATAAAAACTTACACTCTTAATTTCTGGCTAAATAAAAGCTGTTGCAATGATATTTCCATGCTGAACTGAGTTGTTCTGGGTCAAATATGAAGGCAAACCCACTTTCCTTTCAGTATTTTGCTGCAATTGGCAGAAAGAAGCATATTTGGTCATTCGGCCTGAAAATGCTTTAAAACGCATAAAAACTTACACTCTTGATTTCTGGCTAAATAACAGCTGTTGCAATGATATTTCCATGCTGAACTGAGTTGTTCTGGGTCAAATATGAAGGCAAACCCACTTTCCTTTCAGTCTTTTGCTGCAATTGGCAGAAACAATAATATTTGCTCATTCGGCCTGAAAATGCTTTTAAGCGCATAAAAACTTACACTCTTGATTTCTGGCTAAATAAAAGCTGTTGCAATGATATTTCCATGCTGAACTGAGTTGTTCTGGGTCAAATATGAAGGCAAACCCACTTTCCTTTCAGTCTTTTGCTGAAATTGGCAGAAATCAGCTCATTCGGCCTGAAAATGCTTTTAAGCGCATAAAAACTTACACTCTTGATTTCTGGCTAAATAAAAGCTGTTGCAATGATATTTCCATGCTGAACTGAGTTGTTCTGGGTCAAATATGAAGGCAAACCCACTTTCCTTTCAGTATTTTGCTGCAATTGGCAGAAACAAGCATATTTGCTCATTCGGCCTGAAAATGCTTTTAAGCGCATAAAAACTTACACTCTTGATTTCTGGCTAAATAAAAGCTGTTGCAATGATATTTCCATGCTGAACTGAGTTGTTCTGGGTCAAATATGAAGGCAAACCCACTTTCCTTTCAGTATTTTGCTGCAATTGGCAGAAATCAGCTCATTCGGCCTGAAAATGCTTTTAAGCGCATAAAAACTTACACTCTTGATTTCTGGCTAAATAAAAGCTGTTGCAATGATATTTCCATGCTGAACTGAGTTGTTCTGGGTCAAATATGAAGGCAAACCCACTTTCCTTTCAGTCTTTTGCTGCAATTGGCAGAAACAAGCATATTTGCTCATTCGGCCTGAAAATGCTTTTAAGCGCATAAAAACTTACACTCTTGATTTCTGGCTAAATAAAAGCTGTTGCAATGATATTTCCATGCTGAACTGAGTTGTTCTGGGTCAAATATGAAGGCAAACCCACTTTCCTTTCAGTATTTTGCTGCAATTGGCAGAAACAAGCATATTTGCTCATTCGGCCTGAAAATACTTTTAAGCGCATAAAACTTACACTCTTGATTTCTGGCTAAATAAAAGCTGTTGCAATGATATTTCCATGCTGAACTGAGTTGTTCTGGGTCAAATATGAAGGCAAACCCACTTTCCTTTCAGTATTTTGCTGCAATTGGCAGAAATCAGCTCATTCGGCCTGAAAATGCTTTTAAGCGCATAAAAACTTACACTCTTGATTTCTGGCTAAATAAAAGCTGTTGTAATGATATTTCCATGCTGAACTGAGTTGTTCTGGGTCAAATATGAAGGCAAACCCACTTTCCTTTCAGTCTTTTGCTGCAATTGGCAGAAACAAGCATATTTGCTCATTCGGCCTGAAAATGCTTTTAAGCGCATAAAAACTTACACTCTTGATTTCTGGCTAAATAAAAGCTGTTGCAATGATATTTCCATGCTGAACTGAGTTGTTCTGGGTCAAATATGAAGGCAAACCCACTTTCCTTTCAGTATTTTGCTGCAATTGGCAGAAACAAGCATATTTGCTCATTCGGCCTGAAAATACTTTTAAGCGCATAAAACTTACACTCTTGATTTCTGGCTAAATAAAAGCTGTTGCAATGATATTTCCATGCTGAACTGAGTTGTTCTGGGTCAAATAAGAAGGCAAACCCACTTTCCTTTCAGTATTTTGCTGCAATTGGCAGAAACAAGCATATTTGCTCATTCGGCCTGAAAATGCTTTTAAGCGCATAAAAACTTACACTCTTGATTTCTGGCTAAATAAAAGCTGTTGCAATGATATTTCCATGCTGAACTGAGTTGTTCTGGGTCAAATATGAAGGCAAACCCACTTTCCTTTCAGTCTTTTGCTGCAATTGGCAGAAACAAGCATATTTGCTCATTCGGCCTGAAAATGCTTTTAAGCGCATAAAAACTTACACTCTTGATTTCTGGCTAAATAAAAGCTGTTGTAATGATATTTCCATGCTGAATTGAGTTATTCTGGGTCAAATAAGAAGGCAAACCCACTTTCCTTTCAGTATTTTGCTGCAATTGGCAGAAACAAGCATATTTGCTCATTCGGCCTGAAAATGCTTTTAAGCGCATAAAAACTTACACTCTTAATTTCTGGCTAAATAAAAGCTGTTGCAATGATATTTCCATGCTGAACTGAGTTGTTCTGGGTCAAATATGAAGGCAAACCCACTTTCCTTTCAGTCTTTTGCTGCAATTGGCAGAATTCAGCTCATTCGGCCTGAAAATGCTTTTAAGCGCATAAAAACTTACACTCTTGATTTCTGGCTAAATAAAAGCTGTTGCAATGATATTTCCATGCTGAACTGAGTTGTTCTGGGTCAAATATGAAGGCAAACCCACTTTCCTTTCAGTCTTTTGCTGCAATTGGCAGAAATCAGCTCATTCGGCCTGAAAATGCTTTTAAGCGCATAAAAACTTACACTCTTAATTTCTGGCTAAATAAAAGCTGTTGCAATGATATTTCCATGCTGAACTGAGTTGTTCTGGGTCAAATATGAAGGCAAACCCACTTTCCTTTCAGTATTTTGCTGCAATTGGCAGAAAGAAGCATATTTGGTCATTCGGCCTGAAAATGCTTTAAAACGCATAAAAACTTACACTCTTGATTTCTGGCTAAATAACAGCTGTTGCAATGATATTTCCATGCTGAACTGAGTTGTTCTGGGTCAAATATGAAGGCAAACCCACTTTCCTTTCAGTATTTTGCTGCAATTGGCGAAACAAGCATATTTGCTCATTCGGCCTGAAAATGCTTTTAAGCGCATAAAAACTTACACTCTTGATTTCTGGCTAAATAACAGCTGTTGCAATGATATTTCCATGCTGAACTGAGTTGTTCTGGGTCAAATATGAAGGCAAACCCACTTTCCTTTCAGTATTTTGCTGCAATTGGCAGAAACAATAATATTTGCTCATTCGGCCTGAAAATGCTTTTAAGCGCATAAAAACTTACACTCTTGATTTCTGGCTAAATAAAAGCTGTTGCAATGATATTTCCATGCTGAACTGAGTTGTTCTGGGTCAAATATGAAGGCAAACCCACTTTCCTTTCAGTCTTTTGCTGAAATTGGCAGAAATCAGCTCATTCGGCCTGAAAATGCTTTTAAGCGCATAAAAACTTACACTCTTGATTTCTGGCTAAATAAAAGCTGTTGCAATGATATTTCCATGCTGAACTGAGTTGTTCTGGGTCAAATATGAAGGCAAACCCACTTTCCTTTCAGTATTTTGCTGCAATTGGCAGAAACAAGCATATTTGCTCATTCGGCCTGAAAATGCTTTTAAGCGCATAAAAACTTACACTCTTGATTTCTGGCTAAATAAAAGCTGTTGCAATGATATTTCCATGCTGAACTGAGTTGTTCTGGGTCAAATATGAAGGCAAACCCACTTTCCTTTCAGTATTTTGCTGCAATTGGCAGAAATCAGCTCATTCGGCCTGAAAATGCTTTTAAGCGCATAAAAACTTACACTCTTGATTTCTGGCTAAATAAAAGCTGTTGCAATGATATTTCCATGCTGAACTGAGTTGTTCTGGGTCAAATATGAAGGCAAACCCACTTTCCTTTCAGTCTTTTGCTGCAATTGGCAGAAACAAGCATATTTGCTCATTCGGCCTGAAAATGCTTTTAAGCGCATAAAAACTTACACTCTTGATTTCTGGCTAAATAAAAGCTGTTGCAATGATATTTCCATGCTGAACTGAGTTGTTCTGGGTCAAATATGAAGGCAAACCCACTTTCCTTTCAGTATTTTGCTGCAATTGGCAGAAACAAGCATATTTGCTCATTCGGCCTGAAAATACTTTTAAGCGCATAAAACTTACACTCTTGATTTCTGGCTAAATAAAAGCTGTTGCAATGATATTTCCATGCTGAACTGAGTTGTTCTGGGTCAAATATGAAGGCAAACCCACTTTCCTTTCAGTATTTTGCTGCAATTGGCAGAAATCAGCTCATTCGGCCTGAAAATGCTTTTAAGCGCATAAAAACTTACACTCTTGATTTCTGGCTAAATAAAAGCTGTTGCAATGATATTTCCATGCTGAACTGAGTTGTTCTGGGTCAAATATGAAGGCAAACCCACTTTCCTTTCAGTATTTTGCTGCAATTGGCAGAAACAAGCATATTTGCTCATTCGGCCTGAAAATGCTTTTAAGCGCATAAAAACTTACACTCTTGATTTCTGGCTAAATAACAGCTGTTGCAATGATATTTCCATGCTGAACTGAGTTGTTCTGGGTCAAATATGAAGGCAAACCCACTTTCCTTTCAGTATTTTGCTGCAATTGGCAGAAACAATAATATTTGCTCATTCGGCCTGAAAATGCTTTTAAGCGCATAAAAACTTACACTCTTGATTTCTGGCTAAATAAAAGCTGTTGCAATGATATTTCCATGCTGAACTGAGTTGTTCTGGGTCAAATATGAAGGCAAACCCACTTTCCTTTCAGTCTTTTGCTGAAATTGGCAGAAATCAGCT